>NC_143039.1:8185000-8197500 GCF_057628025.1 Oncorhynchus mykiss | reverse complement strand
CTGGACTGCCATTAGACTAAATGGGACTACAGTTGTTTTGGTTATTCCCCTCGTCACTCAATGTGTTATGATCACAAGGGATACAACTATTTGGAGTTTGGAACAACATGTTCTTAAAATTGTTAAGTTGTGCTGTGATCTTTAGGCTGATTTTGCTGTCTGACAGGACATTAGTCAATACTGTATGAATACTAGCAATGCCTCAACACTGCAACCAACAACCACCATGTTCAGTCTACAATAGTCCTACAACCACCAAGTTCAGTCTACAATAGTCATTCAACCACCATGTTCAGTCTACAATAGTCCTACAACCACCATGTTCAGTCTACAATAGTCCTACAACCACCATGTTCAGTCTACAATAGTCCTACAACCACCATGTTCAGTCTACAATAGTCATACAACCACCATGTTCAGTCTACAATAGTCCTACAACCACCATGTTCAGTCTACAATAGTCCTACAACCACCATGTTCAGGCTACTATAGTCCTACAACCACCAAGTTCAGTCTACAATAGTCATTCAACCACCATGTTCAGTCTACAATAGTCCTACAACCACCATGTTCAGTCTACAATAGTCCTACAACCACCATGTTCAGTCTACAATAGTCCTACAACCACCATGTTCAGTCTACAATAGTCCTACAACCACCATGTTCAGTCTACAATAGTCATTCAACCACCATGTTCAGTCTACAATAGTCATTCAACCACCATGGTCAGTCTACTATAGTCCTACAACCACCATGTTCAGTCTACAATAGTCCTACAGCCACCATGTTCAGTCTACAATAGTCCTACAACCACCATGTTCAGTCTACAATAGTCCTACAGCCACCATGTTCAGTCTACAATAGTCCTACAACCACCATGTTCAGTCTACAATAGTCCTACTACCACCATGTTCAGTCTACAATAGTCCTACAGCCACCATGTTCAGTCTACAATAGTCCTACAAACACCATGGTCAGTCTACTATAGTCCTACAACCACCATGTTCAGTCTACAATAGTCCTACAAACACCATGTTCAGTCTACAATAGTCCTACAGCCACCATGTTCAGTCTACAATAGTCCTACAGCCACCATGTTCAGTCTACAATAGTCATTCAACCACCATGTTCAGTCTACAATAGTCCTACAACCTGTTTCAAATTCCAACGCAGGCGTGGGATCCTCACGAACACCTGAAGCCTTGCCATCCCTGGAAGGAATCCCTGTACATATAGCACCCTATTCCCTACGAAGTGCACTATCGTTGACCATGCCCTTTAGCGTTCTGTCTAAGTAGTGTACTATATAGGAAATAGGGTGTCATTTAAGATTAATGCCAGTGGCTTTATCACGTTAATGATTATTGACTTCCTCCTAAACCATCAATACCATCACCTAAGCTTAACAGACTGGTAGCCTGGAGACTTCATCGCATTAAGCCAGTGGAGAAGGCACTGCTGAGTGGCTAGGTGGAGAAGGCACTGCTGAGTGGCTAGGTGGAGAAGGCACTGCTGAGTGGCTAGGTGGAGAAGGCACTGCTGAGTGGCTAGGTGGAGAAGGTACTGCTGAGTGGCTAGGTGGAGAAGGTACTGCTGAGTGGCTAGGTGGAGAAGGCACTGCTGAGTGGCTAGGTGGAAAAGGCACTGCTGAGTGGCTAGGTGGAGAAGGTACTGCTGAGTGGCTAGGTGGAGAAGGCACTGCTGAGTGGCTAGGTGGAAAAGGTACTGCTGAGTGGCTAGGTGGAGAAGGTACTGCTGAGTGGCTAGGTGGAGAAGGCACTGCTGAGTGGCTAGGTGGAGAAGGCACTGCTGAGTGGCTAGGTGGAGAAGGCACTGCTGAGTGGCTAGGTGGAGAAGGCACTGCTGAGTGGCTAGGTGGAGAAGGCACTGCTGAGTGGCTAGGTGGAGAAGGCACTGCTGAGTGGCTAGGTGGAGAAGGTACTGCTGAGTGGCTAGGTGGAGAAGGCACTGCTGAGTGGCTAGGTGGAGAAGGTACTGCAGAGTAGCTAGGTGGAGAAGGCACTGCTGAGTGGCTAGGTGGAGAAGGCACTGCTGAGTGGCTAGGTGGAGAAGGCACTGCTGAGTGGCTAGGTGGAGAAGGTACTGCTGAGTGGCTAGGTGGAGAAGGTACTGCTGAGTGGCTAGGTGGAGAAGGCACTGCTGAGTGGCTAGGTGGAGAAGGCACTGCTGAGTGGCTAGGTGGAGAAGGCACTGCTGAGTGGCTAGGTGGAGAAGGTACTGCTGAGTGGCTAGGTGGAGAAGGCACTGCTGAGTGGCTAGGTGGAGAAGGCACTGCTGAGTGGCTAGGTGGAGAAGGTACTGCTGAGTGGCTAGGTGGAGAAGGTACTGCTGAGTGGCTAGGTGGAGAAGGCACTGCTGAGTGGCTAGGTGGAGAAGGCACTGCTGAGTGGCTAGGTGGAGAAGGTACTGCTGAGTGGCTAGGTGGAGAATGTACTGCTGAGTGGCTAGGTGGAGAAGGCACTGCTGAGTGGCTAGGTGGAGAAGGCACTGCTGAGTGGCTAGGTGGAGAAGGCACTGCTGAGTGGCTAGGTGGAGAAGGCACTGCTGAGTGGCTAGGTGGAGAAGGTACTGCTGAGTGGCTAGGTGGAGAAGGTACTGCTGAGTGGCTAGGTGGAGAAGGCACTGCTGAGTGGCTAGGTGGAGAAGGCACTGCTGAGTGGCTAGGTGGAGAAGGCACTGCTGAGTGGCTAGGTGGAGAAGGTACTGCTGAGTGGCTAGGTGGAGAAGGCACTGCTGAGTAGCTAGGTGGAGAAGGCACTGCTGAGTGGCTAGGTGGAGAAGGTACTGCTGAGTGGCTAGGTGGAGAAGGCACTGCTGAGTGGCTAGGTGGAGAAGGTACTGCTGAGTGGCTAGGTGGAGAAGGTACTGCTGAGTGGCTAGGTGGAGAAGGTACTGCTGAGTGGCTAGGTGGAGAAGGTACCGCTGAGTGGCTAGGTGGAGAAGGCACTGCTGAGTGGCTAGGTAGAGAAGGTACTGCTGAGTGGCTAGGTGGAGAAGGTACTGCTGAGTGGCTAGGTGGAGAAGGTACCGCTGAGTGGCTAGGTGGAGAAGGGCACTATGTAGGGAATAGGGTGCCATTTCAGTCACATCCAAAGCTGCCCAACAACAACAGACAGACTTCAAGATATAGTTAAACGAGCATAATACTACATCTAGTGCATGTCAGTGTCCATCAGAATCCCTCAGTACATCAGTGTCCATCAGAATCCCTCAGTACGTCAGTGTCCATCAGAATCCCTCAGTACGTCAGTGTCCATCAGAATCCCTCAGTAGGTCAGTGTCCATCAGAATCCCTCAGTACGTCAGTGTCCATCAGAATCCCTCAGTAGGTCAGTGTCCATCAGAATCCCTCAGTAAATCAGTGTCCATCAGAATCCCTCAGTACGTCAGAGTCCATCAGAATCTCTCAGTACGTCAGTGTCCATCAGAATCCCTCAGTACGTCAGTGTCCATCAGAATCCATCAGTACGTCAGTGTCCATCAGAATCCCTCAGTAAATCAGTGTCCATCAGAATCCCTCAGTACATCAGTGTCCATCAGAATCCCTCAGTACGTCAGTGTCCATCAGAATCTCTCAGTACGTCAGTGTCCATCAGAATCCCTCAGTAAATCAGTGTCAATCAGAATCCCTCAGTACATCAGTGTCCATCAGAATCCCTCAGTACGTCAGTGTCCATCAGAATCCCTCAGTAAATCAGTGTCCATCAGAATCCCTCAGTACGTCAGTGTCCATCAGAATCTCTCAGTACGTCAGTGTCCATCAGAATCCCTCAATACATCAGAATCCCTCAGTACATCAGAATCCCTCAGTACGTCAGTGTCCATCAGAATCCCCAAGTACATCAGAATCCCTCAGTCCATCAGAATCCCCAAGTACATCAGAATCCCTCAGTACGTCAGTGTCCATCAGAATCCCCAAGTACATCAGAATCCCTCAGTCCATCAGAATCCCCAAGTACATCAGAATCCCTCAGTACGTCAGTGTCCATCAGAATCTCTCAGTACATCAGAATCCCTCAGTACATCAGTGTCCATCAGAATCCCTCAGTACATCAGAATCCCTCAGTACATCAGTGTCCATCAGAATCCCTCAGTATATCAGTGTCCATCAGAATCCCTCAGTACATCAGTGTCCATCAGAATCCCTCAGTACATCAGTGTCCATCAGAATCCCTCAGTACGTCAGTGTCCATCAGAATCCCTCAGTACATCAGAATCCCTCAGTACATCATAATCCCTAAGTACATCAGAATCCTTCAGTACCTCAGAATCCCTCAGTACCTCAGAATCCCTCAGTTCCTCAGTACATCAGTGTCCATCAGAATCCACAGTTGACAGTGCATTTCAGAGCAAAAACCAAGCCATGAGGTTGAAGGAATTGACCTTAGAGCTCCGAGGCAGGATTGTGTCGAGACACCGATCTGGGGAATGGTACCAAAACATGTCTGCAGCATTGAAGTTCCCCAAGAACAAAGTGGCCTCCATCATTCTTAAATTAAAGTAGCATTTGGGGAGAAGGGGCTTGTACACGAAGGTGACCAAGAACCCGATGGTGACTCTGACAGAGCTCTGGAGTTCCTCTGTGGAGATGGAAGAACCTTCCAGAAGGACAACCATCTCTGTAGCATCCTACAAATCAGGCCTTTATGGTAGAGTGGCCAGACGGAAGCCATTCCTCAGTAAAAGGCACATGACAGCCTGCTTGGAGTGGACTCAAATGGACTCAAACCATGAGAAACAAGATTCTCTGGTCTGATGAAACCAAGATTAAACTCTTTGGCCTGAATGCTAAGCGTCATCTCTGGAGGAAACCTGGCACCATCCCTACGGTGAAGCATGGCGGTGGCAGCATCATGCTGTAGAGATGGTTTTCAGTGGCAGGGACTGGGAGACTAGTCAGGATCGAAGGAAAGATGAACAGAGAAAAGTACAGAGAGATCCTTAATGAGAACCTGCTCCCAGAGCGTTCAGGACCTCAGACTGGGGTGAAGGGTCACCTTCCAACAGCCAACCAGCCAACTAGCCAACCAGCCAACTAGCCAACCAGCCAGCCAACCAACCAAACAACCAGCCAACCAGCCAACCAGCCAACTAGCCAACCAGCCAACCAACCAACCAACCAGCCACCCAACCAACCAGACAACCAACCAACCAACCAACCAGCCACCCAGCCAACCAACCAGCCAGCCAACCAACCAACCAACCAACCAACCAACCAACCAACCAACCAACCAACCAAACAACCAGCCAACCAGCCAACCAACAAACCAACCAAACAACCAGCCAACCAGCCAACTAGCCAACCAGCCAACCAACCAAACAGCCAACCATCAAACCAACCAGCCAGCCAACCAACCAACCAACCAACCAACCAACCAACCAGGCAACTAGTCAACCAACCAACCAACCAACCAGGCAACCAACCAACCAGGCAACTAGCCAACCAACACAACGTATTGGTTTGAAATAGGGCCCCAGTTCATATCGTGTAGCAGCCACCGAGCCAACCAACCAACTAGTCAACCAACCAGCCAACCAACCAGTCAACCAACCAACCAGCCACCCAACCAACCAACCAGTCAACCAACCAGCCACCCAACGAACCAGTCAACCAACCAGCCACCCAACCAACTAGTCAACCAACCAATCAACCAACCAATCAGCCACCCAACCAGCCACCCAGCCAACTAGTCAACCAACCAGTCAACCAACCAGTCAACCAACCAGCCACCGAGCCAACCAACCAGCTAGTCAACGAACCAACCAACCAACCAGCCACCCAACCAACTAGTCAACCAACCAGTCTACCAACCAGTCAACCAACCAGCCACCGAGCCAACCAACCAACTAGTCAACCAACCAACCAGCCAACCAACTAGTCAACCAACCAGTCAACCAACCAACCAGCCACCCAGCCAACCAACACAATATATTGTTTTGAGATAGGGCCCCAGGTCATAGCCGGTAACAGCCACTGAGCCAAAACATCTTAATAGATTAATTGGGAGCCAACAAAGATAATGAGGCCTTTGGGGTTCTAACAATGATTCCACCCCTCGTCAATGGTTGCAACATCAGACCTAGGCCGTGTGTACGTGCACGCGTGAGTGTGTGTGTGTGTGTCTTGCTGTGTAGTGCTGCTGTGAGATCTAGATAATTAGTCCGGGAATGTTGTGTCACTGTCCAAGAATTAGCAGGAGGAGAAGGGCAAATAAGGCTCATTAGAAATGGTGGTTCAGTCAGAGAGAAGGAAGGGGTTTGGTAGGGGTGGGTTCAGTCAGAGAGAAGGAAGGGGGTTGGTAGGGGTGGGTTCAGTCAGAGAGAAGGAAGGGGGTTGGTAGGGGTGGGTTCAGTCAGAGAGAAGGAAGGGGGTTGGTAGGGGTGGGTTCAGTCAGATAGAAGGAAGGGGTTGGTAGGGGTGGGTTCAGTCAGAGAGAAGGAAGGGGTTGGTAGGGGTGGGTTCAGTCAGAGAGAAGGAAGGGGGTTGGTGTGGGTGGGTTCAGTCAGAGAGAAGGAAGGGGATTGGTGGTGGTGGGTTCAGTCAGAGAGAAGGAAGGGGATTGGTGGTGGTGGGTTCAGTCAGAGAGAAGGAAGGGGTTGGTAGGGGTGGGTTCAGTCAGAGAGAAGGAAGGGGGTTGGTGTGGGTGGGTTCAGTCAGAGAGAAGGAAGGGGATTGGTGGTGGTGGGTTCAGTCAGAGAGAAGGAAGGGGGTTGGCCAAGAGGTTGGATATTCCCTAAATAGTGCACTACTTTGCTCATGAAGGGAATAGGGTGTTATTTGGAAAACAGCCTGTATGTTTTGTTCATTTCTAGTCAGGCACCGCAGCAGGCTACCACATAACTTCTGTTGTTTCTATAGTAGTTAACGTCTCATCATGTCTCATTTCTAGTCAGGCACCGCAGCAGGCTACCACATATCTTCTGTTGTTTCTATAGTAGTTAACGTCTCATCATGTCTCATTTCTAGTCAGGCACCGCAGCAGGCTACCACATAACTCCTGTTGTTTCTATAGTAGTTAACGTCTCATCATGTCTCATTTCTAGTCAGGCACCGCAGCAGGCTACCACATATCTTCTGTTGTTTCTATAGTAGTTAACGTCTCATCATGTCTCATTTCTAGTCAGGCATCGCAGCAGGCTACCACATATCTTCTGTTGTTTCTATAGTATTTAACGTCTCATCATGTCTCATTTCTAGTCAGGCACCGCAGCAGGCTACCACATAACTCCTGTTGTTTCTATAGTAGTTAACGTCTCATCATGTCTCATTTCTAGTCAGGCACCGCAGCAGGCTACCACATAACTTCTGTTGTTTCTATAGTAGTTAACGTCTCCTCCAGGACATGTACCATGTTCAGTGTCCCCAACCCCTCCCACCTCTCCTTGACCTTCCCACTAGGTCATACATTCATCCCATGACACAACGTTGCATCATTCCCTGACCTCAAACTATTAACACATTTAAAAAAAACACATGACCCCAATGGGAACTGTGGTCTTTCACCCTTCTCCAGTCTTCCCTTTTCGCCCAATGAGCTGAACAGTGAGTGGCCTACCAGCCAACCAGATGACCAACCTTCAAATTAGCATAGAGTGAGTCTCGTGGGACCCTAATCAAAAGAATTTGCACCACTAGTCCCAAATGGCACCCTATTCCCTACATAGTGCACTACTTTTTGACCAGAGGCCTAAGTGCCCTGGTGCCCTTCTTCTTTTTTTAGGGAATAAGCTTCTTTTTTGGGGGGGGGGGATAAGGTACCCCGCTTGTTGGTCCTATTGCCATGTCAAGACGCCCCTATAAGGGTCCTGGCAGGCAGCGGCCTCCAGCCACCGTCTGACTAGCAGGCTAGCTGGACCAAACTGATTGGTGTGCTGCATTCTCCCTCCAAAAGGACCTGAACTCAATTTGCTTGTGATGGCTTCAATTTCCTGGTTGGCCCGGTATCTTTGCCCTTTCTGTCTTCCTTCAACTTTCCCTCCTCCTGTTTCCCTCTCCAAAGGGCTGTCATTTCATTTCATTACTCAGTGAGAGTTCAGACTCCCCCACGCCCACTCATCTCTCCTTCTCCTCTCCTCTCTCTTCCTCTTTCCGTCATTCTGAGGAGATGACTAGCTGGGGTGTTGTGGATTAGAGGCTGGCCAGGTCACAGAGAAACAGAGTGCAGAAGAGTGAAAGAGCGAGCGAGAGAGAGAGAGACAGAGAGAGAGAGAGAGAGAGAGAGAGACAGAGAGAGAGAAGAGACAGAGAGAGAGAGAGAGAGAGAGAGAGAGAGAGAGAGAGAGAGAGAGAGAGAGAGAGAGAGAGAGAGAGAGAGAGAGAGAGAGAGAGAGCGAGAGAGAGAGAGAGAGAGAAAGAGAGACAGAGTAAGTATCCATTAGGGACATGGACAGTGTCATATGTAGTTGTTTTCACTCAGCTCCTGACATCTGAGATGGAGGACAGAGATGGAGAGGTGAAAGCACAGAGGGGAGAACAAGGACTTCACTGGATGTTTCTAGAAAAGAGAGACAATGTTGCCTCATGATACCTCTGGAGTCAGATATGTTGACCTCATGATACCTCATGATATCTCTGGCGTCAGATATGTTGACCTCATGATACTTCATGATATCTCTGGAGTCAGTATGTTGACCTCATGATATCTCTGGAGTCAGATATGTTGACCTCATGATATCTGACCTCATGATACCTCTGGAGTTAGTATGTTGACCTCATGATACCTCTGGAGTCAGATATTTTGACCTCATGATACCTCATGATACCTCTGGAGTCAGATATGTTGACCTCATGATACCTCTGGAGTCAGTATGTTGACCTCATGATACCTCTGGAGTCAGATATGTGACCTCATGATACCTCTGGAGTCAGTATGTTGACCTCATGATACCTCTGGAGTCAGATATGTGACCTCATGATACCTCTACCTGATATATCTACAGTCAAGTCTTTTGAGGGACATGAGTACATGAGGAGATTCAGGTTGTATATTATCAGAGAGGGTCAACTGTTTTTTCTGGGTTCGGGCATGTGTAATATAAGAGACAAGGACCCATGATATCGCTAATGGATGAGACAGGTGTCTTGGAGTCAGGTAAGTGTTTTGACTGGGAACCATGATATCTCTAGGGAAGCAGACAGGTGTCTTGGAGTCAGTTAAGTGTTTTGCCTGGGAACCATGATATCGCTATGGGATGAGACAGATGTCTTGGAGTCAGGTAAGTGTTTTGACTGGGAACCATGATATCTCTAGGGAAGCAGACAGGTGTCTTGGAGTCAGGTAAGTGTTTTGACTGGGAAACATGATATCTCTAGGGGATAAGACAGGTGTCTTGGAGTCAGGTAAGTGTTTTGACTGGGAACCATGATATCGCTATGGGATGAGACAGATGTCTTGGAGTCAGGTAAGTGTTTTGACTGGGAAACATGATATCGCTAAGGGATGAGACAGGTGTCTTGGAGTCAGGTAAGTGTTTTGACTGGGAACCATGATATCTCTAGGGAAGCAGACAGGTGTCTTGGAGTCAGGTAAGTGTTTTGACTGGGAAACATGATATCTCTATGGGATGAGACAGATGTCTTGGAGTCTGGTAAGTGTTTTGACTGGGAAACATGATATCGCTAGGGGATGAGACAGGTGTCTTGGAGTCAGTTAAGTGTTTTGACTGGGAAACATGATATATCTAGGGGATGAGACAGGTGTCTTGGAGTCAGGTAAGTGTTTTGACTGGGAACCATGATATCGCTATGGGATGAGACAGATGTCTTGGAGTCAGGTAAGTGTTTTGACTGGGAACCATGATATCTCTAGGGAAGCAGACAGGTGTCTTGGAGTCAGGTAAGTGTTTTGACTGGGAAACATGATATCTCTAGGGGATAAGACAGGTGTTTTGGAGTCAGGTAAGTGTTTTGACTGGGAACCATGATATCGCTATGGGATGAGACAGATGTCTTGGAGTCAGGTAAGTTTTTTGACTGGGAAACATGATATCTCTAGGGAAGCAGACAGGTGTCTTGGAGTCAGGTAAGTGTTTTGACTGGGAAACATGATATCTCTATGGGATGAGACAGATGTCTTGGAGTCAGGTAAGTGTTTTGACTGGGAAACATGATATCGCTAAGGGATGAGACAGGTGTCTTGGAGTCAGGTAAGTGTTTTGACTGGGAACCATGATATCTCTAGGGAAGCAGACAGGTGTCTTGGAGTCAGGTAAGTGTTTTGACTGGGAAACATGATATCTCTATGGGATGAGACAGATGTCTTGGAGTCAGGTAAGTGTTTTGACTGGGAAACATGATATCGCTAGGGGATGAGACAGGTGTCTTGGAGTCAGTTAAGTGTTTTGACTGGGAAACATGATATATCTAGGGGATGAGACAGGTGTCTTGGAGTCAGGTAAGTGTTTTGACTGGGAACCATGATATCTCTAGGGAAGCAGACAGGTGTCTTGGAGTCAGGTAAGTGTTTTGACTGGGAAACATGATATCGCTAGGGGATGAGACAGGTGACTTGGAGTCAGGTAAGTGTTTTGACTGGGAAGCATGATATCTCTAGGGAAGCAGACAGGTGTCTTGGAGTCAGGTAAGTGTTTTGACTGGGAAACATAATATCTCAATGGGATGAGACAGATGTCTTGGAGTCAGGTAAGTGTTTTGACTGGGAACCATGATATCGCTAGGGGATGAGACAGGTATCTTGGAGTCAGGTAAGTGTTTTGAGGTGTGCTAAGGAGAGCTAGCACACTGAAGTTAAAGGTGATTTGATTGATTTTCAAGGAGGCGTTTGACAGGATTTGTACCAAAACACACTGGGGACCTCTGATGCCTGGAATGAGACAGACTTGATTTAGGTTCATGAGCAGATTGAGGAAGCAAATGATCAGAGAAAGCAGAGCTGTATTTATTTTTGAATGGAGGGCATAGCCAGGCTGGTGAGTGGGAAGGTTCATTTTCTTCATATTTACTACAACAGGTGTGTTTTGAGTAGATTGAGGTAGTATATTAGTGTATTTCGCCTCGCGGGATGTGGGTTTATGTTCCGTACAGCAGTTTAATCAGTCCAAGAGGTCTTCAGTTGAGCTAAAGCCAAACAGAGCCTGGCCAGTGTCAGTCACGTCACGGAGACATGTCTCTGACCTCATCAGAGTGATTACTGTGCCTGGCTAGCTCTAAGGCTGGCGGAGGGGTGGCGGTAGGTTGAGCTGAACTGAGGTGCCGTCCTTGGTCATCTCTCAGTCTCCCCTGTAGGGATGTCTATGAATCGAAGCTATTGTAAAAAATAACCTTCCCCTCCTAGCTCCCTGCTAGAGAGATTCTCTGGACTGGATGAAGGATTTTCACTACATAGTACAGACAGACCATGCTCTGACAATCTAATTCTTCCCTCTAAAACATCTCAAGGATTTTCTCCTCTCCTCTCCTCTCCTCTCCTCTCCTCTCCTCTCCTCTCCTCCCCTCTTCTCCCCTCTTCTCCCCTCTTCTCTCCTCTCCTCTCCTCTCCTCTCCTCTCCTCTCCTCTCCTCTCCTCTCCTCTCCTCTCCTCTGTTCTCCTATTGTCTGTTCTGTTCTGTTCTGTTTTGTTCTCCTCTCCTCTCCTCTCCTCTCCTCTCCTCTCCTCTCCTCTCCTCTCCTCTGCTTTCCTTGCTCGATTCTTAGATAAACAAATAGGAAACGCTCAGCATTTTGTCAGCTTACGTCAAGATGAAAGATATTCCCAGCCACTATCAGATACAAACAGATTGTTATTACATAAAGGGTGTTAGCGGAAAGCTTCCCGAAATGTGCTACAACTGCAAAGATCTGTCCTGATGGAGCCAGAACCTTCCGGAAGGGGGTGGTGGGGGGGGTTGTTGTATATAAATCTGTGTCCCAAATGACACCCCATTCACTATACAGTGCATTACTTCAGTCCATAACGTCATGGATGGGCTCTGGTTAAAAACAGTGCACTATATAGGGAATTGGCTGCAATTTAAGTCCTGAGGGCTTGAAGAGCATTCTGGTCACCAATGATAGGGGTTAGGGTCTACATACGGTACTAAGAGAGCTATAACATTCTGATGTGTAGTGGTAGGGGTTAGGAGTTAGGAGTTAGGGTAGTGGTTAAGGGGTTAGGGGTTAGGGTCTACCTCCTCCCACAGTACGCTCCAACAATCATCAGATTACATCTTTACAGAATCCAACATCCGTTCAGGAGATTCCCTGTACGGTCTGCGTGACTTAACTAACCCTCTCTGCCTCCCTTCTCCCCCGCCTCCCTCCCTCCCTACCTCCATCTCTCCCTCTCCATCTCTCTCTCCCCATCTCTCTCTCTCCATCTCTCCCTCTCCATCTCTCCCTCTCCATCTCTCTCTCCCCATCTCTCCCTCCCCATCTCTCCCTCTCCATCTCTCCCCCCATCTCTCCCTCCCCATCTCCCCCCCATCTCTCCCTCCATCTCTCTCTCTCCATCTCTCCCTCCCCATCTCTCCCTCCCCATCTC
>NC_143039.1:8177500-8180000 GCF_057628025.1 Oncorhynchus mykiss | reverse complement strand
CTTCTACTGGACCAGAGGTATCAGAACTAATAACATTTTAATGGACCAGAGGTATCAGAACTAATAACCTTCTACTGGACCAGAGGTATCAGAACTAATAACATTTTAATAGACCAGAGGTATCAGAACTAACAACCTTCTAATGGACCAGAGGTATCAGAACTAATAACCTTCTAATGGACCAGAGGTATCAGAACTAATAACCTTCTAATGGACCAGAGATATCAGAACTAACAACCTTCTAATGGACCAGAGGTATCAGAACTAATAACCTTCTAATATACCAGAGGTATCAGAACTAATAACCTTCTAATATACCAGAGGTATCAGAACTAATAACAATCAAATGGACCAGAGATATCAGAACTAATAACCTTCTAATATACCAGAGGTATCAGAACTAATAACATTTTAATAGACCAGAGGTATCAGAACTAATAACATTCAAATGGACCAGAGATATCAGAACTAATAACCTTCTAATATACCAGAGGTATCAGAACTAATAACCTTCTAATATACCAGAGGTATCAGAACTAATAACCTTCTAATATACCAGAGGTATCAGAACTAATAACAATCAAATGGACCAGAGATATCAGAACTAATAACCTTCTAATGGACCAGAGATATCAGAACTAATAACCTTCTAATGGACCAGAGGTATCAGAACTAATAACCTTCTAATGGACCAGAGGTATCAGAACTAATAACATTCAAATGGACCAGAGGTATCAGAACTAATAACCTTCTAATATACCAGAGGTATCAGAACTAATAACAATCAAATGGACCAGAGATATCAGAACTAATAACCTTCTAATGGACCAGAGATATCAGAACTAATAACCTTCTAATGGACCAGAGATATCAGAACTAATAACCTTCTAATGGACCAGAGGTATCAGAACTAATAACATTCAAATGGACCAGAGATATCAGAGCTAATAACTTTCTAATGGACCAGAGATATCAGAACTAATAACCTTCTAATGGACCAGAGGTATCAGAACTAATAACACATTTTGATTAAAAAAACTAAAACATTTTTACATTCAAACAGCTCTCCTGTGAACTCTCATTCTCCTTGAAACGAGCCACATGTTTTAACGTTCTATGTACTAGTCTATGAACTAGTTGGCCGTTTTAGAGGCACAGTAGTCATGGATACGGCTGGATAGACTCAGCACCTCTAATATGGCATCGTCTCTTCAATACCAATGATCGCAAACCAACAAACACTTCGGAGAGACGAGCCAAGTTGCTCGCTAGCCTTTATGTGTAGTTCATAACCGCTCTTAAACAAAGATGTATTACGTCACCATTAAAAAACGGCAACAAACAAATGTCACCCTATTCCCTATACAGTGTAGTGCACTAGGCCTCAAAGGCCTCTGGTCGAAAGTAGCGCACTACATAGGGAATATGGTGGCATTTGGGCCTCACCTACTCAGTCAAAGTGAGGAAAATGAATGTATATCTGGAGAGGACATCTATCCTCATCTGAAGAGGGTTAGACTAGACTTTTACATCACTATTAGAGAGGGTTAGACTAGGCTTCTACAGCGCTATCAGAGAGGGTTAGACTAGACTTCTATAACACTATCAGAGAGGGTTAGACTAGACTTCTATAACACTATCAGAGAGGGTTAGACTAGACTTCTACAGCACTATTAGAGAGGGTTAGACTAGACTTCTACAGCACTATTAGAGAGGGTTAGACTAGACTTCTACAGCACTATTAGAGAGGGTTAGACTAGGCTTCTACAGCACTATTAGAGAGGGTTAGACTAGGCTTCTACATCACTATCAGAGAGGGTTAGACTAGACTTCTATAACACTACCAGAGAGGGTTAGACTAGACTTTTACATCACTATTAGAGAGGGTTAGACTAGGCTTCTACAGCGCTATCAGAGAGGGTTAGACTAGACTTCTATAACACTATCAGAGAGGGTTAGACTAGACTTCTATAACACTATCAGAGAGGGTTAGACTAGACTTCTACAGCACTATTAGAGAGGGTTAGACTAGACTTCTACAGCACTATTAGAGAGGGTTAGACTAGACTTCTACAGCACTATTAGAGAGGGTTAGACTAGGCTTCTACAGCACTATTAGAGAGGGTTAGACTAGGCTTCTACATCACTATCAGAGAGGGTTAGACTAGACTTCTATAACACTACCAGAGAGGGTTAGACTAGACTTTTACATCACTATTAGAGAGGGTTAGACTAGGCTTCTACAGCGCTATCAGAGAGGGTTAGACTAGACTTCTATAACACTATCAGAGAGGGTTAGACTAGACTTCTATAACACTATCAGAGAGGGTTAGACTAGACTTCTACAGCACTATTAGAGAGGGTTAGACTAGACTTCTACAGCACTATTAGAGAGGGTTAGACTAGACTTCTACAGCACTATTAGAGAGGGTTAGACTAGGCTTCTACAGCACTATTAGAGAGGGTTAGACTAGGCTTCTACATCACTATCAGAGAGGGT
>NC_143039.1:8135000-8167500 GCF_057628025.1 Oncorhynchus mykiss | reverse complement strand
CCCATTACAGTCCTGGTAACAACCCTTAGAACAGGGATGTTGTCTCTCTGTCCCCATTACAGTCCTGGTAACAACACTTAGAACAGGGATGTTGTCTCTCTGTCCCCATTACAGTCCTGGTAACAACCCTTAGAACAGGGATGTCTCTCTGTCCCCATTACAGTCCTGGTAACAACCCTTAGAACAGGGATGTTGTCTCTCTGTCCACATTACAGTCCTGGTAACAACCCTTAGAACAGGGATGTTGTCTCTCTGTCCCCATTACAGTCCTGGTAACAACCCTTAGAACAGGGATGTTGTCTCTCTGTCCCCATTACAGTCCTGGTAACAACCCTAAGAACAGGGATATCTCTCTGTCCCCATTACAGTCCTGGTAACAACCCTTAGAACAGGGATGTTGTCTCTCTGTCCCCATTACAGTCCTGGTAACAACCCTTAGAACAGGGATGTCTCTCTGTCCCCATTCCAGTCCTGGTAACAACCCTTAGAACAGGGATGTCTCTCTGTCCCCATTACAGTCCTGGTAACAACCCTTAGAACAGGGATGTTGTCTCTCTGTCCCCATTACAGTCCTGGTAACAACCCTTAGAACAGGGATGTTGTCTCTCTGTCCCCATTACAGTCCTGGTAACAACCCTTAGAACAGGGATGTTGTCTCTCTGTCCCCATTACAGTCCTGGTAACAACCCTTAGAACAGGGATGTCTCTCTGTCCCCATTACAGTCCTGGTAACAACCCTTAGAACAGGGATTTTGTCTCTCTGTCCCCATTACAGTCCTGGTAACAACCCTTAGAACAGGGATGTTGTCTCTCTGTCCCCATTACAGTCCTGGTAACAACCCTTAGAACAGGGATGTTGTCTCTCTGTCCCCATTACAGTCCTGGTAACAACCCTTAGAACAGGGATGTTGTCTCTCTGTCCCCTTTACAGTCCTGGTAACAACCCTTAGAACAGGGATGTCTCTCTGTCCCCATTACAGTCCTGGTAACAACCCTTAGAACAGGGATGTTGTCTTTCTGTCCTACTAAACTATCTGTCTCTGTCCAGCCCCAACCTTCCCATTACAGTACTGGTAACAACCCCACTGTCCTCCCTTCTCTAACACACACACGCCTGCACGCACACACGCACGCACACACACACACACGCACACGCACACGCACACACACACACACACTCTCCCTCCCTCTCTCCTTACTCAGTGGAGCACAATAATCTCCCATCTTTTCTCCTCCCATTGTTCAGCTGGCTAAAGAATCTTCACACTGGTAACTATAGATACATAGGGTGACCTCATCACTTTACTGAGTTAGTGGGGAATCTGTCCAGTCATCTTAGAGGTCATGGGTCTTTACACTGGTAACTATAGATACATAGGGTGACCTCATCACTTTACTGAGTTAGTGGGGAATCTGTCCAGTCATCTTAGAGGTCATGGGTCTTTACACTGGTAACTATAGATACATAGGGTGACCTCATCACTTTACTGAGTTAGTGGGGAATCTGTCCAGTCATCTTAGAGGTCATGGGTCTTTACACTGGTAACTATAGATACATAGGGTGACCTCATCACTTTACTGAGTTAGTGGGAATCTGTCCAGTCATCTTAGAGGTCATGGGTCTTTACACTGGTAACTATAGATATAGTTGTGACGTCCTGACCATAGAGAGCCCTTGGTTCTCTATGGTGTAGTAGGTCAGGGCATGACTAGGGGCTGTTCTAGTATGTCTATTTCTATGTTGATGCTAATATGGTTCCCAATTAGAGGCAGCTTATTATCGTTGCCTCTGATTGGGGATCATATTTAGGTAGCCATTTTCCACAGAATAGTACCAATGTTCAGCTGGTGTTAGTATAGACCGGCCCGTTGGATCAGAACAGTACCAATGTTCAGCTGGTGTTAGTATAGACCGGCCCGTTGGATCAGAACAGTACCAATGTTCAGCTGGTGTTAGTATAGACCGGCCCGATGAATCAGAACAGTACCAATGTTCAGCTGGTATTAGTATAGACCGGCCCGATGAATCAGAACAGTACCAATGTTCAGCTGGTGTTAGTATAGACCGGCCCGATGAATCAGAACATTACCAATGTTCAGCTGGTGTTAGTATAGACAGGCACCAGTCCACAGAATAGTACCAATGTTCAGCTGGTATTAGTATAGACCGGCCCGATGAATCAGAACAGTACCAATGTTCAGCTGGTATTAGTATAGACCGGCCCGATGAATCAGAACATTACCAATGTTCAGCTGGTATTAGTATAGACCGGCCCGATGAATCAGAACAGTACCAATGTTCAGCTGGTGTTAGTATAGACCGGCACCAGTCCACAGAATAGTACCAATGTTCAGCTGGTATTAGTATAGACCGGCCCGATGAATCAGAACAGTACCAATGTTCAGCTGGTATTAGTATAGACCGGCCCGATGAATCAGAACAGTACCAATGTTCAGCTGGTATTAGTATAGACCGGCCCGATGAATCAGAACAGTACCAATGTTCAGCTGGTATTAGTATAGACCGGCCCGATGAATCAGAACATTACCAATGTTCAGCTGGTATTAGTATAGACCGGCCCGATGAATCAGAACAGTACCAATGTTCAGCTGGTATTAGTATAGACCGGCCCGATGAATCAGAACATTACCAATGTTCAGCTGGTATTAGTATAGACCGGCCCGATGAATCTGAACTGTACCAATGTTCAGCTGGTGTTAGTATAGACAGGCCCGATGAATCAGAACAGTACCAATGTTCAGCTGGTATTAGTATAGACAGGCACCAGTCCACAGAATAGTACCAATGTTCAGCTGGTGTTAGTATAGACAGGCACCAGTCCACAGAATAGTACCAATGTTCAGCTGGTGTTAGTATAGACCGGCACCAGTCCACAGAATAGTACCAATGTTCAGCTGGTGTTAGTATAGACCGTCACCAGTCCACAGAATAGTACCAATGTTCAGCTGGTGTTAGTATAGACCGTCCCGATGAATCAGAACAGTACCAATGTTCAGCTGGTATTAGTATAGACAGGCACCAGTCCACAGAATAGTACCAATGTTCAGCTGGTGTTAGTATAGACCGTCCCGATGAATCAGAACAGTACCAATGTTCAGCTGGTATTAGTATAGACCTGCCTGTTGACTCAGAACAGTACCAATGTTCAGCTGGTATTAGTATAGACCGGCCCGTTGAATCTGGGCGACCGGGTGTATTTTCCCGTCCAGGTCTCTGCTCTCCAGGGGAGCAGGAAGTGCAGCAGTCAGCAGACCCCAGAAAACCACAGCCCTGCAGCTGTGACTGGGCTGAAAACCACCTGCACCTCTCAGACTGGAGACAGATCACAAATACCTTCAGGCTGGGCTGACACCGTGGGGGTGGAGGTTGGAGGGGGGGAGGGAGGGAGGGAGGAGTGGAGGGGGGGACCCATTCATCACATAGACCCATGTGTCCCTCCCCATCTTTTTATCTCTCTCTCTCTCTCTCTCTCTCTCTCTCTCTCTCTCTCTCTCTCTCTCTCTCTCTCTCTCTCTCTCTCTCTCTCTCTCTCTCTCTCTCTCTCTCTCTGTCTCTCTCTCTCTCTCTCTCTGCTCCATCTCTTCTGACTGAGATCTGATCCAATAGTAGTGCAGAACCCAGCGTGACCCAGCAGCCTCTCTGATTGACACAGAGTGAGAGGTCTGAATCACCTGATTGTGTAGAGCGCCGCTACACTCCATTGAAAAACAGAGGAATGGAGGGGAAGAAAGGGGGAGGGAGGGATGGGCAATGGTGGGGGAGAGGGGAGGAGGGAGGGATTGAGGAATGGTGTGGGAGAGAGAGGGAGGGATTGAGGAATGGTGTGGGAGAGGGAGGGAGGGAGGGATTGAGGAATGGTGGGGGAGAGGGGAGGAGGGAGGGATTGAGGAATGGTGGGGGAGAGGGGAGGGAGGGATTGAGGAATGGTGGGGGATAGGGGAGGGAGGGAGGGATTGAGGAATGGTGGGGGAGAGGGGAGGGATTGAGAAATGGTGGGGGAGAGAGAGGGGAGGGATTGAGGAATGGTGGGGGAGAGGGGAGGGAGGGAGGGATTGAGGAATGGTGGGGGAGAGAGAGGGAGGGAGGGATTGAGGAATGGTGGGGGAGAGAGAGGGAGGGATTGAGGAATGGTGGGGGAGAGGGGAGGGAGGGAGGGATTGAGGAATGGTGGGGGAGAGAGAGGGAGGGAGAGATTGAGGAATGGTGGGGGAGAGGGAGGGAGGGATTAAGGAATGGTGGAGGAGAGGGAGGGAGGGATTGAAGAATGGTGTGGGAGAGGGAGGGAGGGATTCAGGAATGGTGGAGGAGAGGGAGGGAGGGAGGGATTGAGGAATGGTGGGGGATAGGGGAGGGAGGGAGGGATTGAGGAATGGTGGAGGAGAGGGAGGGAGGGATTCAGGAATGGAGGAGGAGAGAGAGACATCACAATACCCCATAATGACATCACAATACCCCATAATGACATCACAATACCCCATAATGACATCACAATACCTCATAATGACATCACAATACCCCATAATGACATCACAATACTGTAAACATTATGTTGGTTATAACTGTTGATGGCGAGCCCTAACAAGAACCCAAATGGCTCTCTCTCTCTCATCCCCATACAGTGGCACTACGGTTAATCAGATGTTTGGACTTTTGTTTCAAAAGTAGTGCACTATACAGGGAAGAGTGTGCCATTTGGAATGCAGTGGCAGGATTCTCTCTCTCTCTCTCTCTCTCTCTCTCTCTGAGGGGATTTAAAGAATAGGTATGATGAGATTAAGTCGAGGGATGATGAGATTAAGACTGACTACTTTAAAATGATTATGCAAGGCTTAGGAGAGTAAGTCACACACAGTATATTAAAGAAAACGAGAGACGGAAAGAGAGAGCGAGAGAGAGCAAATGAAAGAAAGAGAGAGATAGAGACAGAGAGAGATAGAGAGAGACAGAGAGAGACAGAGAGAGATAGAGACAGAGAGAGATACATGGGGAGGAGAGAGAGAGAGAGAGAGATACAGAGAGAGATAGAGAGAGACAGAGAGAGACAGAGAGAGATAGAGAGAGACATAGGGAGGAGAGAGAGAGACAGAGAGAGAGAGAGAGAGAGAGAGAGAGAGGGACATAGGGAAGAGAGAGAGAGAGAGAGAGAGAGAGAGAGAGAGAAAAACAGAGCAAACTAGAATGCTATTTGGCCCTAAACAGAGAGTACTCAGCGGCAGAATACCTGACCACTGTGACTGACCCAAAATTAAGGAAAGCTTTGACTATGTACAGACTCAGTGAGCATAGCCTTGCTATTGAGAAAGGCCGCCGTAGGCAGACATGGCTCTCAAGAGAAGACAGGCTATGTGCTCACTGCCCACAAAATGAGGTGGAAACTGAGCTGCACTTCCTAACCTCCTGCCCAATGTATGACCATATTAGAGAGACATATTTCCCTCAGATTACACAGATCCACAAAGAATTCGAAAACAAATCCAATTTGAAAAACTCCCATATCTACTGGGTGAAATTCCACAGTGTGCCATCACAGCAGCAAGATTTGTGACCTGTTGCCACGAGAAAAGGTCAACCAGTCAAGAACAAACACCATTGTAAATACAACCCATATTTATGCTCATTTATTTTATCTTGTGTCCTTTAACCATTTGTACATTGTTAAAACACTGTATATATATATATATAATATGACATTTGTAATGTCTTTACTGTTTTGAAACCTCTGTATGTGTAATGTTTACTGTTAATTTTTGTTGTTTTTCACTTTATATTTTCACTTTGTATGTTGTCTACCTCACTTGCTTTGGCAATGTTAACACATGTTTCCCATGCCAATAAAGCCCTTGAATTGAATTGAATTGAGAGAGAGAGAGACTCTCTCTTTCTCCTCCCTAACTCTCTCTCTCTCTGTCTCTCTCTCTCTGTCACTCGCCCCGTCTCTCTCCTTTGATGTAGCACAAAATAATCCTGCATCATGCGCACACACACACACACACACACACACACACACACACACACACACACACACACACACACACACACACACCACGAGCCCCATCACCGCCACTACCTGCCTGTGTTCCTCCTCACACTGACAGTGGAAGAGCTCTCTCTGCCCTCCAGTGTTACTTTCAAGGTATCTCCTTTGACAAGAGCCGTGTCTGGTCGGTCGGGGGGGGGGGGGGGGGGGGTTATTGGAGCTGTCTTAGTATGTCCCAGTTCGTACCTTATTCCCTGTATAGTGCACTACTTTTGACCAGAGTCCATCTGGGCCTCATATAGGCTACAGCGTGCCGTTTGGGATGCATCGCCCTAACACAGTTTGGAGAGTTACAATAAAGACCTCACCAAGCAGAGAAAAGGCAACGGGAACTATTTTCTACCCAGGACTGACAGTGATGTATTGGTTTCTACACACCTACTCCATTACACTGGCATCTTCCCTTCTGTCCATTACACTGGCATCTTCCCCTTCTGTCCATTACACTGGCATCTTCCCCTTCTGTCTATTACACTGGCATCTTCCCTTCTGTCTATTACACTGGCATCTTCCCCTTCTGTCTATTACACTGGCATCTTCCCTTCTGTCTATTACACTGGCATCTTCCCTTCTGTCTATTACACTGGCATCTTCCCCTTCTGTCCATTACACTGGCATCTTCCCCTTCTGTCTATTACACTGGCATCTTCCCTTCTGTCTATTACACTGGCATCTTCCCCTTCTGTCTATTACACTGGCATCTTCCCTTCTGTCTATTATACTGTCATCTTCCCTGACATCTATTATACTGGCATCTTCCCCTTCTGTCTATTACACTGGCATCTTCCCTTCTGTCTATTACACTGGCATCTTCCCTTCTGTCTATTACACTGGCATCTTCCCTTCTGTCTATTACACTGTCATCTTCCCTGATATCTATTATACTGTCATCTTCCCTTCTGTCTATTATACTGGCATCTTCCCTTCTGTCCATTACACTGGCATCTTCCCTTCTGTCTATTATACTGGCATCTTCCCTTCTGTCTATTATACTGGCATCTTCCCTTCTGTCTATTACACTGGCATCTCCCCTTCTGTCTATTACACTGGCATCTTCCCTTCTGTCTATTATACTGTCATCTTCCCTTCTGTCTATTATACTGGCATCTTCCCTTCTGTCCATTACACTGGCATCTTCCCTTCTGTCTATTATACTGTCATCTTCCCTTCTGTCTATTACACTGGCATCTTCCCTTCTGTCTATTACACTGGCATCTTCCCTTCTGTATATTACACTGTCATCTTCCCTGATATCTATTATACTGTCATCTTCCCTGATATCTATTATACTGTCATCTTCCCTTCTGTCTATTACACTGGCATCTTCCCTTCTGTCTATTACACGGGCATCTTCCCCTTCTGTCTATTACACTGGCATCTTCCCTTCTGTCCATTACACTGGCATCTTCCCTTCTGTCTATTACACTGGCATCTTCCCTTCTGTCTATTATACTGGCATCTTCCCTTCTGTCTATTACACTGGCATCTTCCCTTCTGTCTATTACACTGGCATCTTCCCTTCTGTCTATTACACTGGCATCTTCCCTTCTGTCTATTATACTGGCATCTTCCCTTCTGTCTATTACACTGGCATCTTCCCTGATATCTATTATACTGTCATCTTCCCTTCTGTCTATTACACTGGCATCTTCCCTGATATCTATTATACTGTCATCTTCCCTTCTGTCTATTATACTGTCATCTTCCCTTCTGTCTATTACACTGGCATCTTCCCTTCTGTCTATTACACTGGCATCTTCCCTGATATCTATTATACTGTCATCTTCCCTTCTGTCTATTACACTGGCATCTTCCCTGATATCTATTATACTGTCATCTTCCCTTCTGTCTATTACACTGGCATCTTCCCTTCTGTCTATTACACTGTCATCTTCCCTGATATCTATTATACTGTCATCTTCCCTTCTGTCTATTATACTGGCATCTTCCCTTCTGTCTATTACACTGGCATCTTCCCTTCTGTCTATTACACTGTCATCTTCCCTGATATCTATTATACTGGCATCTTCCCTGATATCTATTATACTGTCATCTTCCCTGATATCTATTATACTGTCATCTTCCCTTCTGTCTATTATACTGTCATCTTCCCTTCTGTCTATTACACTGGCATCTTCCCTTCTGTCTATTACACTGGTATCTTCCCTTCTGTCTATTACACTGGCATCTTCCCTTCTGTCTATTACACTGTCATCTTCCCTGATATCTATTATACTGTCATCTTCCCTTCTGTCTATTATACTGGCATCTTCCCTTCTGTCTATTACACTGGCATCTTCCCTTCTGTCTATTATACTGGCATCTTCCCTTCTGTCTATTATACTGGCATCTTCCCTTCTGTCTATTACACTGGCATCTCCCCTTCTGTCTATTACACTGGCATCTTCCCTTCTGTCTATTATACTGTCATCTTCCCTTCTGTCTATTATACTGGCATCTTCCCTTCTGTCCATTACACTGGCATCTTCCCTTCTGTCTATTATACTGTCATCTTCCCTTCTGTCTATTACACTGGCATCTTCCCTTCTGTCTATTACACTGGCATCTTCCCTTCTGTATATTACACTGTCATCTTCCCTGATATCTATTATACTGGCATCTTCCCTGATATCTATTATACTGTCATCTTCCCTGATATCTATTATACTGTCATCTTCCCTTCTGTCTATTACACTGGCATCTTCCCTTCTGTCTATTACACGGGCATCTTCCCCTTCTGTCTATTACACTGGCATCTTCCCTTCTGTCCATTACACTGGCATCTTCCCTTCTGTCTATTACACTGGCATCTTCCCTTCTGTCTATTATACTGGCATCTTCCCTTCTGTCTATTACACTGGCATCTTCCCTTCTGTCTATTACACTGGCATCTTCCCTTCTGTCTATTACACTGGCATCTTCCCTTCTGTCTATTATACTGGCATCTTCCCTTCTGTCTATTACACTGGCATCTTCCCTGATATCTATTATACTGTCATCTTCCCTTCTGTCTATTACACTGGCATCTTCCCTGATATCTATTATACTGTCATCTTCCCTTCTGTCTATTATACTGTCATCTTCCCTTCTGTCTATTATACTGTCATCTTCCCTTCTGTCTATTACACTGGCATCTTCCCTTCTGTCTATTACACTGGCATCTTCCCTGATATCTATTATACTGTCATCTTCCCTTCTGTCTATTACACTGGCATCTTCCCTGATATCTATTATACTGTCATCTTCCCTTCTGTCTATTACACTGGCATCTTCCCTTCTGTCTATTACACTGTCATCTTCCCTGATATCTATTATACTGTCATCTTCCCTTCTGTCTATTATACTGGCATCTTCCCTTCTGTCTATTACACTGGCATCTTCCCTTCTGTCTATTACACTGTCATCTTCCCTGATATCTATTATACTGGCATCTTCCCTGATATCTATTATACTGTCATCTTCCCTTCTGTCCATTACACTGTCAACTTCCCTTCTGTCTATTATACTGTCATCTTCCCTTCTGTCTATTATACTGTCATCTTCCCTGATATCTATTAAACTGTCATCTTCCCTTCTGTCTATTACACTGTCAACTTCCCTTCTGTCTATTATACTGTCATCTTCCCTTCTGTCTATTACACTGTCATCTTCCCTGATATATATTATACTGGCATCTTCCCTGATATCTATTATACTGTCATCTTCCCTGATATCTATTACACTGGCATCTTCCCTTCTGTCTATTATACTGTCATCTTCCCTTCTGTCTATTACACTGTCAACTTCCCTTCTGTCTATTATACTGTCATCTTCCCTGATATCTATTATACTGTCATCTTCCCTTCTGTCTATTATACTGTCATCTTCCCTTCTGTCTATTATACTGTCATCTTCCCTTCTGTCTATTATGCTGTCATCTTCCCTAACCCAGGAGAAACAGGGAAAGAAGTGAGAAGCAGGTATTTGAGATTAGATTGAGGCCTGATACCAGGTATGTTGTTCAACATTACCGTAGAACCTATAAAGTTTATCCTGGATTTTAAAATACATTTAATTTATTTCTTTAAAGATCACGAGGGTTATTTTTAAAATCACGAGGGTTATCTTTAATGAGTGTATTTTGCTATTTGTTTCATTAGTCCATTGTTGATGTAATCACACAACGTTTTTAATGTCAGCAATAAAGTTCTCTACACACATATATATATATATATATATATATATACAGTGCCTTGCGAAAGTATTCGGCCCCCTTGAACTTTGCGACCTTTTGCCACATTTCAGGCTTCAAACATAAAGATATAAAACTGTACTTTTTTGTGAAGAATCAACAACAAGTGGGACACAATCATGAAGTGGAACGACATTTATTGGATATTTCAAACTTTTTTAACAAATCAAAAACTGAAAAATTGGGCGTGCAAAATTATTCAGCCCCCCTTAAGTTAATACTTTCTAGCGCCACCTTTTGCTGCGATTACAGCTGTAAGTCGCTTGGGGTATGTCTCTATCAGTTTTGCACATCGAGAGACTGAAATTTTTTCCCATTCCCCCTTGCAAAACAGCTCGAGCTCAGTGAGGTTGGATGGAGAGCATTTGTGAACAGCAGTTTTCAGTTCTTTCCACAGATTCTCGTTTGGATTCAGGTCTGGACTTCGACTTGGCCATTCTAACACCTGGATATGTTTATTTTTGAACCATTCCATTGTAGATTTTGCTTTATGTTTTGGATCATTGTCTTGTTGGAAGACAAATCTCTGTCCCAGTCTCAGGTCTTTTGCAGACTCCATCAGGTTTTCTTCCAGAATGGTCCTGTATTTGGCTCCATCCATATTCCCATCAATTTTAACCATCTTCCCTGTCCCTGCTGAAGAAAAGCAGGCCCAAACCATGATGCTGCCACCACCATGTTTGACAGTGGGGATGGTGTGTTCAGGGTGATGAGCTGTGTTGCTTTTACGCCAAACATAACGTTTTGCATTGTTGCCAAAAAGTTCAATTTTGGTTTCATCTGACCAGAGCACCTTCTTCCACATGTTTGGTGTGTCTCCCAGGTGGCTTGTGGCAAACTTTAACCGACACTTTTTATGGATATCTTTAAGAAATGGCTTTCTTCTTGCCACTCTTCCATAAAGGCCAGATTTGTGCAATATACGACTGATTGTTGTCCTATGGACAAAGTCTCCCACCTCAGCTGTAGATCTCTGCAGTTCATCCAGAGTGATCATGGGCCTCTTGGCTGCATCTCTGATCAGTCTTCTCCTTGTATGAGCTGAAAGTTTAGAGGGACGGCCAGGTCTTGGTAGATTTGCAGTGGTCTGATACTCCTTCCATTTCAATATTATCGCTTGCACAGTGCTCCTTGGGATGTTTAAAGCTTGGGAAATCTTTTTGTATCCAAATCCGGCTTTAAACTTCTTCACAACAGTATCTCGGACCTGCCTGGTGTGTTCCTTGTTCTTCATGATGCTTTCTGCGCTTTTAACGGACCTCTGAGACTATCACAGTGCAGGTGCTTTTATATGGAGACTTGATTACACACAGGTGGATTGTATTTATCATCATTAGTCATTTAGGTCAACATTGGATCATTCATAGATCCTCACTGAACTAGGGGCTGAATAATTTTGCACGCCCCATTTTTCAGTTTTTGATTTGTTAAAAAAGTTTGAAATATCCAATAAATGTCGTTCCACTTCATGATTGTGTCCCACTTGTTGTTGATTCTTCACAAAAAAATACAGTTTTATATCTTTATGTTTGAAGCCTGAAATGTGGCAAAAGGTCGCAAAGTTCAAGGGGGCCGAATACTTTCGCAAGGCACTGTATATATATATATATATATACAGTATATACATAGCTTTCAAAATACAGAAATAAAGCCGTTGGGATTCATTTAGCATCACACGATGGTGTGTTTTTCAACCTATTAGGCAAAATGCATCATACAGGCGGTATCTTTCTTCAAACCTGTCAAACCCTATTCACCTGTCTTTGTGCTTGTCTCCATCCCCCCCCCCCTCCAGGTGTCCTCCATTCTCCCCATTATCCCCTGGGTATTTACACCTGTGTTCTCTGTTTGTCTGTTATCAGTTCGTCTTGTCAAGTCTACCAGCGGGGTTTTTCCTCATACTCCTGTTTCGAGTTAGTTCCTTTTTTTTCTAGTTCTCACGGTTTTTGACCATTCTGCCTGCCATGACCCTGATCCTGCCTGCCGTCCTGTACCTCTTGACACTGATTACTGACCCCTGCTTGTCTTGACCCTGCCTGCCGTCCTGTACCTCTTGACACTGCCCTGGATTACTGACCCCTGCCTGCCCTTGACCTGCACTCCGTTTTGTAAATAAACATTTGTTATTTCGAACTGTCTACATCTGGGTCTTATCCTGATAAAAACCACGGCATTCATTTAGCAAACTTTGGTTTTTGAATTAATGACCTTCTGACATGTCTACCTCATGATTTGTTAGATTTTGCTAGATTTGACTTTAGTCCCCGGAATATTATCAAAACCAGCCACCGTGTCGCCTCGGGTCGGGTTTTCAAAACTACAAGATGTATGGTAACAGATACAATGAACAGTCCTGGTTCTCTACATATGTGTATATAAATATATATATATATATATATATATTTACCTTTATTTAACTATAGGACAGTAGGTTTATTACCTTTATTTTATTAGGCAAGTCAGTTAAGAACAAATTCTTATTTTCAATGAGGGCCTAGGAACAGTGGGTTAACTGCCTGTTCAGGGGCAGAACGACAGATTTGTACCTTGTCAGCTCAGGGATTCAGCTCAGGGACAGCTGGAGGCAGGGTTTTCTCCTATAGAGCTCCATTTTTATGGAATGGTCTGCCTATCCATGTGAGAGACGCAGTCTCGGTCTCAACCTTTAAGTCTTTATTGAAGACTAATCTCTTCAGTGGGTCATATGATTGAGTGTAGTCTGGCCCAGGAGTGTGAAGGTGAACGGAAAGGCTCTGGAGCAACGAACCACCCTTGCTGTTTCTGCCTGGCCGGTTCCCCTCTTTCCACTGGGATTCTCTGCCTCTAACCCTATTACAGGGTCTGAGTCACTGGCTTACTGGTGCTCTTTCATGCCGTCCCTAGGAAGGATGCGTCACTTGAGTGGGTTGAGTCACTGACGTGATCTTCCTGCCTGGGTTGGCGCCCCCCCTTGGGTTGTGCCGTGGCGGAGATCTTTGTGGGCTATACTCGGCCTTGTCTCAGGATGGTAAGTTGGTGGTTGAAGATATCCCTCTAGTGGTGTGGAGGCTGTGCTTTGGCAAAGTGGGTGGGGTTATATCCTTCCCGTTTGGCCCTGTCCAGAGGTATCATCGGATGGAGCCACAGTGTCTCCTGACCACTCCTGTCTCAGCCTCCAGTATTTGTGCTGCAGTAGATTATGTGTCGGGGGGCTAGGGTCAGTTTGTTATATCTGGAGTACTTCTCCTGTCTTATCCGGTGTCCTGTGTGAATTGAAGTATGCTCTCTCTAATTCTCTCTTTCTCTCTTTCTCTATCTCGGAGGACCTGAGCCCTAGGACCATGCCTCCGGACTACCTGGCATGAGGACTCCTTGCTGTCCCCAGTCCACCTGGCCGTGCTGCTGCTCCAGTTTCAACTGTTCTGCCTGCAGCTATAGAATCCTGATCTGTTCACCGGACGTGCTACCTGTCCCAGACCTGCTGTTTTCAACTCTCTAGAGACAGCAGGAGTGGTAGAGATACTCTCAATGATCGGCTATGAAAAGATGATAGGTGTTGTTGTTGGTTATGCCACTGCTCCTGCCTATTTCCACTTCCTGTTATTGGACACTTTATAAAAGGGTTGATGACTCGTTTAGACACATTGGTAAACACATATTGTTATGTAAAGTATACATGCAATTAGGGTACAGTAAACCGCTTTAGTCAAAGCAAAAAGAGGAGGTTGAATTTATTTTCTCTGTGTAACTTCAGTTCTCCAAAACCATGACTCTACTGTTTATCCCCCCCATCAATTCACAAGGCTGAGGGACTGAGGGAACGATTGAGGGACTGAGGGAACGACTGAGGGACCGAGGGAACGACAGAGGGACCGAGGTAACGACTGAGGGACGGAGGGAACGACTGAGGGACGGAGGGAACGACTGAGGGACTGAGGGAACGACTGAGGGACCGAGGGAACGACTGAGGGTTCGAGGGAACGACTGAGGGACTGAGGTAACGACTGAGGGACTGAGGTAACGACTGAGGGACTGAGGGAACGACTGAGGGACCGAGGGAACGACAGAGGGACCGAGGTAACGACTGAGGGACCGATGGAACGACTGAGGGACCGAGGGAACGACTGAAGGACCGAGGGAACGACTGAGGGACCGAGGGAACGACTGAGGGACTGAGGGAACGACTGAGGGACAAAAGCAATGACTTGGCCCATAGCTGCAGAGAGATGAAACACACACACAGTGTTTAGGGCTAAGCCTGCCCTGTTCTGCCCTTGGATAGAGTGTGATGTACGGATCAGGTCTCAGCCAGACAACAGAGGGAATAGAAGAGGACATAACAGGGAATGGAAAGGATTATACCATTATGAGAGGGGGGGTAGCAGAGTAACAGGATTATACCATTATGAGAGGGGGATAGCAGAGCAACAGGATTATACCATTATGAGAGGGGGGGTAGCAGAGTAACAGGATTATACCATTATGAGAGGGGGATAGCAGAGCAACAGGATTATACCATTATGAGAGGGGGATAGCAGAGCAACAGGATTATACCATTATGAGAGGGGGATAGCAGAGTAACAGGATTATACCATTATGAGAGGGGGATAGCAGAGCAACAGGATTATACCATTATGAGAGGGGGGGTAGCAGAGTAACAGGATTATACCATTATGAGAGGGGGATAGCAGAGTAACAGGATTATACCATTATGAGAGGGGATAGCATGGTAACAGGATTATACCATTATGAGAGGGGGATAGCAGAGCAACAGGATTATACCATTATGAGAGGGGGGTAGCAGAGTAACAGGATTATACCATTATGAGAGGGGGATAGCAGAGTAACAGAATTATACCATTATGAGAGGGGGATAGCATGGTAAGAGGATTATACCATTATGAGAGGGGGATAGCAGAGCAACAGGATTATACCATTATGAGAGGGGGATAGCAGAGCAACAGGATTATACCATTATGAGAGGGGGATAGCAGAGCAACAGGATTATACCATTATGAGAGGGGGGGTAGCAGAGTAACAGGATTATACCATTATGAGAGGGGGATAGCAGAGCAACAGGATTATACCATTATGAGAGGGGGATAGCAGAGCAACAGGATTATACCATTATGAGAAGGGGGGAAGCAGAGTAACAGGATTATACCATTATGAGAGGGGATAGCATGGTAACAGGATTATACCATTATGAGAGGGGGGTAGCAGAGTGACAGGATTATACCATTATGAGAGGGGGGTAGCAGAGTAACAGGATTATACCATTATGAGAGGGGGATAGCAGAGTAACAGAATTATACCATTATGAGAGGGGGTAGCATGATGTAGTGTGATAGGTCATGATTGGCATTGAATGTAGATACACACACACACATATTGATGTAGAAACACACACAGAGCAGTGCAGTTCATGGGAACCACTTATAGACACTTTGTCAACAGACTCTTTACCTCAATGTGAGTCTCCCACCAGGTTATATCCTCTAACAGCTACAGTAGACTAACCAACAGACTCTTTACCTCAATGTGAGTCTCCCTACAGGTCCCATCCTCTAACAGCTACAGTAGACTAACCAACAGACTCTTTACCTCAATGTGAGTCTCCCTACAGGTCCCATCCTCTAACAGCTACAGTAGACTAACCAACAGACTCTTTACCTCAATGTGAGTCTCACTACAGGTTATATCCTCTATAACCAACAGACCCTTTACCTCAATGTGAGTCTCACTACAGGTTATATCCTCTATAACCAACATACCCTTTACCTCAATGTGAGTCTCCCTACAGGTCCCATCCTCTAACAGCTACAGTAGACTAACCAACAGACTCTTTACCTCAATGTGAGTCTCCCTACAGGTCCCATCCTCTAACAGCTACAGTAGACTAACCAACAGACCCTTTACCTCAATGTGAGTCTCCCTACAGGTCCCATCTTCTAACAGCTACAGTAGACTAACCAACAGACCCTTTACCTCAATGTGAGTCTCCCTACAGGTCCCATCCTCTAACAGCTACAGTAGACTAACCAACAGACTCTTTACCTCAATGTGAGTCTCCCTACAGGTCCCATCTTCTAACAGCTACAGTAGACTAACCAACAGACTCTTCAACAACCCAGTGTCATACGTCGTACGGCAGAAGGTCACTGGTGTGTGTGTGTGTGTGTGTGTGTGTGTGTGTGTGTGTGTGTGTGTGTGTGTCGCTAGCTTGGCACAACACTGCAGTAAAGATGAGATGAGTAATGGGATGCTGGTCGTTTACATCAGGACACTGGATGTTTCTATCCAGACACAATGGAATGGGGAAGGTGAGGGGCTGCTGCCAAGCCCCTGTTGACCTCTCTCTCTCTCTCTCTCTCTCTCTCTCTCTCTCTCTCTCTGTGTCCCTCTCTCTCTCTCTCTCTCTCTCTCTCTCTCTCTCTCTCTCTCTGTCTCTCTCTCTCTCTCTCTCTGTCTATCTCTCTCTCTCTCTGTCTCTCTCTCTCTCTCTCTCTCTCTCTCTCTCTCTCTCTCTCTGTCTCTCTCTCTCTCTCTCTGTCTCTCTCTCTCTCTCTCTCTCTCTCTGTCTCTCTCTCTCTCTGTCTCTCTCTCTCTCTCTCTCTGTCTCTCTCTCTCTCTCTCTCTCTCTCTCTCTCTCTCTCTCTGTCCCTCTCTCTCTCTCTCTCTCTCTGTGTCTCTCTCTCTCTCTCTCTCGCTCTGTGTCTCTCTCTCTCTCTCTCTCTCTGTCTCTCTCTCTCTCTCTCACTCTCTCTCTCTCCCTCTCTATCTCTCTCTGTGTCTCTCTGTGTCTCTCTCTCTCTCTTTCTCTCTCTCTCCCTCTCTCTCTCTCGCTCTCTCTCTCTCTCTCTCTCTGTGTCCCTCTCTCTCTCTCTCTCTCTCTCTCTCTCTCTCGTGTTCCCCTGCACTCAGCAAAAATGACTCCCTATAGGGGACTTTCAGTGCCTGTCACCTCTGATGGTCAGGATGGGAACCATCCTGCAGGTCATTGTACAGAGGAGGATGGTTCTGGTCATGAACAATGATAAACGGAAGAACGTCAGCATGAGAAGGGTGGTGGAGGGGAGGGTGTTCTAAGCTGACATGGGATTGTTCTAAGCTGGTCATACCAACAGATCATTAGAGTTTTAGGATCGTTTTAGGTTTAGAAAATGATGTATTAAAACAATGATTTGATCAAATGTTGTCTTTGGCCTTTACTACTAGAGAAACGCATTGAATTACACATTCATAAATGACACAAAAAAAGACAGTCAAAAAATGAATAATGAGAAACAAGGTTTGGAAGTGTCTGTCCAAAAATCTAGGAGATATAAAAAAAAAAACACTATAAATATTGTTTTGTTTGTTTGAACTTTTTGGGGGTATGCACAGAACGACCTTCATACTTCCACAAATTGTTTTAAACCGGTACTGGATACCTCCACACTAGTTCCCTGAAGCTTGTGGGAGTTGTCGAGGAAAAACAGAGAATCTCCCATTTCCACAGTGGCTCACATTTGTTTGAAGCCCAAACGGTTCGGACACTACGAACAGAAGTTGGCACGTAGACGATACCGACTTCAGACGGATCCCGTGACCCTTGTGGGGGTCGTAGAGCAAAACACCATCGTGTTGGTGGGAGTCTCCCCTTTCCATAGAGAGGTCATAGTTTTTACTGGTTCAAACCGTTCAGACGCCGACGCCGTAGATTGAGACGCACCAAATGCCAAAAAACTGTTAACAGTCTTTTAAATGTGTTTTGATGGGGATTTGTTTTAAATGATGTTACTTAGATTGGTGCGCTGGTGCATCAATCGACTCTAGGGGGTTAATCACCACGAATCATCATCATAAACAACAACACTTTGGAAGCCCTGTCTTCTAGGACAACAGGAAGCTCTCGTTTCAAGTTTGCTCTACTTTCTCCTTCATCCATCAACCCTCTCTCTCTCTCTCTCTCTCTCTATCTCTCTCTTTTGAACTACAGTAGCACACTGCTGATTCAAGGATTCAACTGAGCAAAGCCAAGGACAGAGAGAGAGACAGAGGGAGACAGAGAGACAGACAGACAGACAGACAGACAGACAGACAGACAGACAGACAGACAGAGAGAGAGAGAGAAAGCGAAAGTAGTGTACTGTATAGGGAATAGGGTGTCGTTTGGGAATTAGCATGTCTAGCAGAATGCACACACCAGTCTTGTAATTGGATCGTTCCATTAATTTGGGAATTAGCATGGCTAGCAGAATGCACACACCAGTCTTCTAATTGGGTTGTTCCATTAATTTGGGAATTAGCAGGGCTAGCAGAATGCACACACCAGTCTTCTAATTGGGTCGTTCCATTAATTTGGGAATTAGCAGGGCTAGCAGAATGCACACACCAGTCTTGTAATTGGGTCGTTCCATTAATTTGGGAATTAGCAGGGCTAGCAGAATGCACACAGCAGTCTTGTAATTGGGTCGTTCCATTAATTTGGGAATTAGCATGGCTAGCAGAATGCACACAACAGTCTTCTAATTGGGTCGTTCCATTAATTTGGGAACTAGCAGGGCTAGCAGAATGCACACACCAGTCTTGTAATTGGGTTGTTCCATTAATTTGGGAATTAGCATGGCTAGCAGAATGGACACACCAGTCTTCTAATTGGGTCGTTCCATTAATTTGGGAATTAGCAGAGCTAGCAGAATGCACACACCAGTCTTGTAATTGGGTCGTTCCATTAATTTGGGAATTAGCAGGGCTAGCAGAATGCACACACCAGTCTTCTAATTGGGTCGTTCCATTAATTTGGGAATTAGCAGGGCTAGCAGAATGTACACACCAGTCTTCTAGTTGGGTCGTTCCATTAATTTGGGAATTAGCAGGGCTAGCAGAATGCACACACCAGTCTTGTAATTTGGTCGTTCCATTAATTTGGGAATTAGCAGGGCTAGCAGAATGCACACACCAGTCTTCTAATTGGGTCATCCATTAATTTGGGAATTAGCATGGCTAGCAGAATGCACACACCAGTCTTCTAATTGGGTCGTTCCATTAATTTGGGAATTAGCATGGCTAGCAGAATGCACACACCAGTCTTCTAATTGGGTCGTTCAACTAATTTAACATTCTGTCATAAAGAGCAAACATTAAATTGTATTAAAAACTATGTTTCCATGGTCGTAACAGGGTTGACCTTTTCATCTTAAATCAGCCAAAACTCCTAATGTGACAGGGGGAATGGAAGCTTGTTTATGGGGAACAGGAAGTGTCTATCTATGAGTGACAGGAAGTGTCTATCTATGAGTGACAGGAAGTGTCTATCTATGTGGAACAGGAAGTGTCTATATATGTGGAACAGGAAGTGTCTATCCATGTGGAACAGGAAGTGTCTATCCATGTGGAACAGGAAGTGTCTATCCATGTGGAACAGGAAGTGTCTATCCATGTGGAACAGGAAGTGTCTATCCATGTGGAACAGGAAGTGTCTATCCATGCGGAACAGGAAGTGTCTATCCATGCGGAACAGGAAGTGTCTATCCATGTGGAACAGGAAGTGTCTATCCATGTGGAACAGGAAGTGTCTATCTATGTGGAACAGGAAGTGTCTATCTATGAGTAACAGGAAATGTCTATCGATGAGTAACAGGAAGTGTCTATCTATGAGTAACAGGAAGTGTCTATCTATGAGTAACAGGAAGTGTCTATCTATGAGTAACAGGAAGTGTCTATCTATGAGTAACAGGAAGTGTCTATCTATGAGTAACAGGAAGTGTCTATCTATGAGTAACAGGAAGTGTCTATCTATGAGTAACAGGAAGTGTCTATCTATGAGTAACAGGAAGTGTCTATCTATGAGTAACAGGAAGTGTCTCTCTATGAGTAACAGGAAGTGTCTATCTATGAGTAACAGGACGTGTCTATCTATGAGTAACAGGAAGTGTCTATCTATGAGTAACAGGAAGTGTCTATCTATGAGTAACAGGAAGTGTCTATCTATGAGTAACAGGAAGTGTCTATCTATGAGTAACAGGAAGTGTCTATCTATGAGTAACAGGAAGTGTCTATCTATGAGTAACAGGAAGTGTCTATCTATGAGTAACAGGAAGTGTCTATCTATGAGTAACAGGAAGTGTCTATCTATGAGTAACAGGAAGTGTCTATCGATGAGTAACAGGAAGTGTCTATCGATGAGTAACAGGAAGTGTCTATCTATGAGTAACAGGAAGTGTCTATCTATGAGTAACAGGAAGTGTCTATCTATGAGTAACAGGAAGTGTCTATCTATGAGTAACAGGAAGTGTCTATCTATGAGTAACAGGAAGTGTCTATCTATGGGTAACTGAATAGTAATAGAACCAGTTCACCTGACAATAGAACCAGTTCACCTAATAATAGAACCAGCTCACCTGATAATAGAACCAGCTCACCTGACAATAGAACCAGTTCACCTGACAATAGAACCAGTTCACCTAGTAATAGAACCAGCTCACCTGATAATAGAACCAGCTCACCTGGTAAATAGAACCAGTTCACCTGATAATAGAACCAGTTCACCTGGTAATAGAACCAGTTCACCTGGTAATAGAACCAGTTCACCTGATAATAGAACCAGTTCACCTACTTTTACACTATGATGTGTGTATATATATATAAATATATATATACTGTATAAAGACGTACTTTCACCATATTCAAACGAGAGTTCAGTTCAAGTAACAGCGTTGCCCTTAAAATGAGGGACATACGTCAATGAATCACTAATCACGTTAAAAAAATAACGATTTAAAAAAATGACTTTGTAGAAGCAACATAATAACCTGGTCTTTCCAGTGACGGTGAGACCTGGGGGAAGTGTGTTAAAAAAACCCTCCTACGGGTGACACAGGTTTCGACGGTGTGACAAAATGCTGCATTTATTGAAATCTCCATGCGGTCTAAATTAAAAGGGCACTTCATTTAAAATAACATGCTTTTAAAATGCTAAATGATTGTACGAGTTCCTACTTAACATATCAAAGGGATGCAAAAAGGAACTATTTTTTTGTGGAGCAACACTTTTATTATTCATGGTAATTCTATGCCACTCTGTCCCGTCCTGTGTCTTTTCTCTGCCCTACCTGACAACACTTTCATCATGTTCTCCTGCCTCTTTTCCTCGCAACAAACTTCCCCCTTCTCTCATCCACTCATCTCTCCTTAGTCCCCTTCTTCCCTTCTCTCATCCAATCATCTCTCCTTAGTCCCCTTCTTCCCCAATCATCTCTCCTTACCCCCCTTCTTCCCTTCTCTCATCCAATCATCTCTCCTTAGTCCCCTTCTTCCCCAATCATCTCTCCTTACCCCCCTTCTTCCCTTCTCTCATCCAATCATCTCTCCTTAGTCCCCTTCTCTCATCCAATCATCTCTCCTTACCCCCCTTCTTCCCTTCTCTCATCCAACCATCTCTCCTTACCCCCCTTCTCTCATCCAACCATCTCTCCTTACCCCCCTTCTCTCATCCAACCATCTCTCCTTACCCCCTTCTTCCCTTCTCTCATCCAATCATCTCTCCTTACCCCCCTTCTTCCCTTCTCTCATCCAATCCTCTCCTTACCCCCTTCTACTCTTCTCTTATCCAACCATCTCTCCTTACCCCCCTTCTCTCATCCAATCATCTCTCCTTAGTCCCCTTCTCTCATCCAATCATCTCTCCTTACCCCCTTCTTCCCTTCTCTCATCCAATCATCTCTCCTTACCCCCCTTCTTCCCTTCTCTCATCCAATCATCTCTCCTTAGTCCCCTTCTCTCATCCAATCATCTCTCCTTACCCCCCTTCTTCCCTTCTCTCATCCAACCATCTCTCCTTACCCCCCTTCTCTCATCCAACCATCTCTCCTTACCCCCCTTCTCTCATCCAACCATCTCTCCTTACCCCCTTCTTCCCTTCTCTCATCCAATCATCTCTCCTTACCCCCCTTCTTCCCTTCTCTCATCCAATCCTCTCCTTACCCCCTTCTACTCTTCTCTTATCCAACCATCTCTCCTTACCCCCCTTCTCTCATCCAATCATCTCTCCTTAGTCCCCTTCTCTCATCCAATCATCTCTCCTTACCCCCTTCTTCCCTTCTCTCATCCAATCATCTCTCCTTACCCCCCTTCTTCCCTTCTCTCATCCAATCATCTCTCCTTAGTCCCCTTCTCTCATCCAACCATCTCTCCTTACCCCCCTTCTTCCCTTCTCTCATCCAACCATCTCTCTTTTACCCCCCTTCTTCCCTTCTCTCATCCAATCATCTCTCTTTACCCCCCATTCTTCCCTTCTCTCATCCAATCATCTCTCCTTACCCCCCTTCTTCCCTTATCTAATCCAACCACCTCTCCTTACCCTCTTTTCTCTTCTCTTCTCTCATCCAACCATCCACAAATGTCTTGTTAACAAACTATAGTTTTGGCAAGTCGGTTAGGACGTCTACTATCAACATAACCTGAAAAGCCGCTCAGCAAGGAAGAAGCCACTGCTCCAAAACCGCCATTAAGAAGCCGGACTACGGTTCGCCACTGCACATGGGGGACAAAGATCGTACTTTGTGGAGAAAATGTCCTCTGGTCTGATGAAACAAAAATACAACTGTTTGGCCATAATGACCATCGTTATGTTTGGAGGAAAAAGGGGGAGGCTTGCAAGCCGAAGAACACCATCAAAACTGTGAAGCACGGGGGTGGCAGCATCATGTTGTGGGGGTGTTTTGCTGCAGGAGGGACTGGTGCACTTCACAAAATAGATGGCATCATGAGGCAAGAAAATGATGTGCATATGTTGAAGCAACATCTCAAGACATCAGTCAGGAAGTTAAAGCAAATGGGTCTTCCAAATGGACAATGACCCCAATCATGCTTCCAAAGTTGTGGCAAAATGGCTTAAGGACAACAAAGTCAAGGTAGTGGAGTGGCCTTCACAAAGCCCTGTCCTCAATCCTATAGAACATTTGTGAGCAGAACTGAAAAACCGTGTGCGAGCAAGGAGGCCTACAAACCTGAGAAAGTTACACCAGCTCTGTCAGGAGGAATGGGCCAAAATTCACCCAACTTCTTGTAGGAACCTTGTGGAAGGCTACCCGAAACATTAGAACAACTTAAACAATTTAAAGGCAATACTACCAAATACTAATTGAGCTAAAGGCTAGAGCTGCTGCTTTCAAGGAGCGGGATTCTAACCCAGAAGCTTATAAGATATCCCGCTATGCCCTCCGACGAACCATCAAACATGCAAAGCATCAATACAGGACTAAGATTGAATCATACTACACCGGCTCTGATGCTCGTCGGATGTGGCAGGGCCTGCATACCACTACAGACTACAAAGGGAAGCACAGCTGAGAGCTGCCCAGTGACAAGAGCCTACCAGACGAGCTAAACTACTCCTATGCTCGCTTCGAGGCAAATAACACTGAAACATGCATGAGAGCACAAGATGTTCCGGAAGACTGTGTGATCACGCTCTACGCAGCCAATGTCAGAAAGACCTTTAGCCAGGTCAACATTCACAAGGCCGCAGGGCCAGACGGATTACCAGGACATGTACTGCGAGCATGCGCTGACCAACTAGCAAGTGTCTTCACTGACATTTTCAACCTCTCCCTGTCCGAGTCTGTAGTACCAACATGTCCCTGTGTCCAAGAACACTAAAGGAACCTGCCTAAATGACTACTGACCCGTAGCACTCATGTTTGTAGCCATGAAGTCCTTTAAAAGGTTGGTAATGGCTCACATCAACACCATTATCCCAGAAACCCTAGACCCACTCTAATTTGCATACCGCCCAAACAGATCCACCGATGATGCCATCTCTATTGCACTCCACACTGCCCTTTCCCACCTGGGCAAGAGGAACACCTATGTGAGAATGCTGTTCATTTACAGCTCAGCTTTCAACACCATAGTGCCCTCAAAGCTCATCAATAAGCTAAGGATCCTGGGATTAAACACCTATCTCTGTGCAACTGGATCCTGGACTTCCTGACGGGCCGCCCCCCAGGTGGTAAGGGTAGGTAACAAGACATCCGCCACGCTGATCCTCAACACAGGGGCCCCTCAGGGGTGCGTGCTCAGTCCCCTCCTGTACTCCCTATTCACTCATGACTCCAACACAATCATTACGTTTGCCGATGACACAACAGTGGTAGGCCTAATCACCGACAACGACGAGGCAGCCTATAGGGAGGAGGTCAGAGACCTTGTCGTGTGGTGCCAGGACAACAACCTCTCCCTCAACATAATCAAGACAAAGAAGATGATTGTGGACTACAGGAAAAGGAGGCACGGAGCCACGCCCCCATTCTCATCGACGGGGCTGTAGTGGAGCAGGTTGAGAGCTTCAAGTCCCTTGGTGTCCACCTCACTAACAAGCTAACATGGTCCAAGCACACCAAGACTGTTGTGAAGAGGGCACGACAAAAGCTATTCCCAATCAAGAGACTGAAAAGATTTGGCTTGGGTCCTCAGATTCTCAAAAGGTTCTACAGCTGCACCATTGAGAGCATCCGACCGCAAGGAACTACAGAAGGTAGTGCGTATGGCCCAGTACATCACTGGGGCAAAGCTTCCTGCCATTCAGGACCTCTATACCAGGCGGTGTCAGAGGAAGGCCTTAGAGGCTCGTAAGTTTCACTGTTGTATTCAACGCATGTCACTATTCAAATTTGATTTGATTTGGATTTAGACAGAATAGATGGGCCCATTCCTGGAATAGACAGTGACGAGCCCTAGGACACATTTAGACAGAATAGATGGGCCCATTCCTGGAATAGACAGTGACGAGCCCTAGGACACATTTAGACTGAATAGATTGGCCCATTCCTGGAATAGACAGTGACGAGCCCTAGGACACATTTAGACTGAATAGATGGGCCCATTCCTGGAATAGACAGTGACGAGCCCTAGGACACATTTAGACAGAATAGATGGGCCCATTCCTGGAATAGACAGTGCAGCCTGTGTGATATTACCTTAAGACATCTTGACAAGACATGTTGTGTGGATCTAGTCTCTCCAAAGGGAATGTCTTACTGCTGGTGTGAAAACTATTTTTAGGGCGTAGGGGGGTTGACGAGAGAAAGAACTGAATATTCCCTCTGACACGTTCGGCAAAGATGAGCTGTTGTCCTAAACAACACCCTAGTCTCCACGTAGACACTACGGGCGCTGTCTGTCACAACATAGTGCCCTGTTGATGAGCTGTTGTCCCAAACAACACCCTAGTCTCTACGTAGAACCTATGGGCGCTGTCTGTCACAACATAGTGCCCTGTTGATGAGCTGTTGTCCCAAACAACACCCTAGTCTTTACGTAGACCCTCGGTCACACACACACACACACACAGTTTACAACAGGTATGAAATGTTCAGCTAAGTGATTGTCTACTACAGTAGCTCTCAACATTACAGTAGAGTTTACAGTATATATAAAAGGTTCAGCTAAGTGATTGTCTACTACAGTAGCTCTCTCAACATTACAGTAGAGTTTACAGTATATATAAAAGGTTCAGCTAAGTGATTGTCTACTACAGTAGCTCTCAACATTACAGTAGAGTTTACAGTAGATATAAAAGGTTCAGCTAAATGATTGCATGCTAGCTAACCTCAACATTACAGTAGAGTTTACAGTAGATATAATAGGTTCAGCTAAATGATTGCATGCTAGCTAACCTCAACATTACAGTAGAGTTTACAGCAGGTGTGAAAGGTTCAGCTAAATGATTGCATGCTAGCTAACCTCAACATTACAGTAGAATTTACAGTAGATATAATAGGTTCAGCTAAATGATTGCATGCTAGCTAACCTCAACATTACAGTAGAGTTTACAGCAGGTGTGAAAGGTTCAGCTAAATGATTGCATGCTAGCTAACCTCAACATTACAGTACAATAATCAATCATTTCAATAAACAATAACAACAACAAGTCAAATTAAAAACAACAAGTAGTTGTTTGCAAAGTTATTTACCCGATATGAACGCAAAACGATATACAGTATAGATTGTGCTATGTCAAATATGACTGTATGTTCCAATATGGAGTGGATAGAGTCTTGGTCGCACTGTTTGAATCAATACTATATAAAATAATAGCAGTGTTTACTGTGTGTGTGTGTGTGCGTGTGCGTGTGAGTGTGTGTGTGTGTGTGAGTGTGTGTGTGTGTGTGTGTGTGTGTGTGTGTGTGTGTGTGTGTGTGTGTGTGTGTGTGTGTGTGTGTGTGTGTGTGTGTGTGTGCGCGTGTGTGTTTGTGTGAGTGTGTGAGTGTGTGTGTGAGTGTGTGTGTGAGTGTGCGTGCGTGCGTGCGTGCGTGCGCTCTAATTAACTCTAATAATAATGCTAACATTAAATCTAACGATAATGCCAACACTGACTCTAATGATAATGCTTACACCAACTCTAATGATAATGATAACATCAACTCTAATGATAATGCTAACACCAACTCTAATGATAATGCTAACATTAACGGTGACGATAATGCCAACATTAACTCTAATGATAATGTTAACATCAACTCTAATGATAATGCTAACATTAACTCTAATGGTAATGCTAACGGTAAAATAATGAGCATTTTTATTAATTTCACCTTTATTTAACCAGGTTGGCAAGTTGGGAACAAGTTCTCATTTACAACTGCGACCTGGCCAAGATAAAGCAAAGCAGTGTGACACAAACAACGACACAGAGTTACACATGGAGTAAAACAAACATACAGTCAATAATACAGTATAAACAAGTCTATATACGATGTGAGCAAATGAGGTGAGATAAGGGAGGTAAAAGGCAAAAAAAGGCCAAGGTGGCAAAGTAAATACAATATAGCAAATAAAACACTGGAATGGTAGATTTGCAGTGGAAGAATGTGTAAGGTAGAGATAGAAATAATGGGGTGCAAAGGAGCAAAATAAATAAATAAATAAACACAGTAGGGGGAGAGGTAGCTGTTTGGGATAAATTATAGATGGGCTGTGTACAGGTGCAGTAATCTCTGAACTGCTCTGACAGCTGGTGCTTAAAGCTAGTGAGGGAGATAAGTGTTTCCAGTTTCAGAGATTTTTGTACTTCATTCCAGTCATTGACAGCAGAGAACTGGAAGGAGAGGTGGCCAAAGAAATAATTGGTTTTGGGGGTGACCAGAGAGATATACCTGCTGGAGCGCGTGCTACAGGTGGGTGCTGCTATGATGACCAGCGAGCTGAGATAAGGCAGGCCATTACCTAGCAGGGTCTTGTAGATGACCTGGAGCCAGTGGGATTGGCGACGAGTATGAAGCGAGGGCCAGCCAACGAGAGTGTACAGGTCGCAATGGTGGGTAGTGTACGGGGCTTTGGTGACAAAACAGATGGCACTGTGATAGACTGCATCCAATTAATTGAGTAGGGTGTTGGAGGCTATTTTGTAAATGACATCGCTGAAGTTGAGGAGCGGTAGGATGGTCAGTTTTACGAGGGTATGTTTGGCAGCATGAGTGAAGGATGCTTTGTTGCGAAATAGGAAGCCAACTCTAGATTTAATTTTGGATTGGAGATGTTTGATGTGAGTCTGGAAGTAGAGTTTACAGTCTAACCAGACACCTAGGTATTTGTAGTAGTTGTCCACGTATTCTAAATCCGAACCATCCAGAGTAGTGATGTTGGACAGGCGGGCAGGTGCAGGCAGCGATCGGTTGAAGAGCATGCATTTAGTTTTACTTGTATTTAAGAGCAATTGGAGGCCACGGAAGGAGAGTTGTATGACATTGAAGTTCGCCTGGAGGGTTGTTAACACAGTGTCCAAGAAAGGCCAGAAGTATCCAGAATGGTGTCGTCTGCGTAGAGGTGGATCAGAGAATCACCAGCAGCAAGACCGACATCATTGATGTATACAGAGAAGAGAGTTATAATCTCCACAAGGCAGTCAGAAGAGGACTGTCCACCCCTCATAGCCTGGTTCCTCTCTAGGTTTCTTCCTAGGTTTTGGCCTTTCTAGGTAGGCCTTTCTATGTAGTTTTTCCTAGCCACCGTGCTTCTACACCTGCATTGCTGGATGTTTGGGGTTTTAGGCTGGGTTTCTGTAAAGCACTTTGAGATATCAGCTGATGTACGAAGGGCTATATAAATACATTTGATTTGATTTGATTTGAGAGTCGGTCCAAGAATTGAACCCTGTGGCACCCCCATAGAGACTGCCAGAGGCCTGGACAATAGGGCCCTCCGATTTGACACACTGAGCTCTATCAGAGAAGTAGTTAGTGAACCAGGCGAGGCAATCACTTGAGAAACCAAGGCTATCGAGTCTGCCGATGAGGATGTGGTGATTGACAGAGTCGAAAGCCTTGGCCAGGTCAATGAATACGGCTGCACAGTATTGTTTCTTATCGATGGCGGTTAAGATATCGTTTAGGACCTTGAGCGTGGCTGAGGTGCACCGATGACCAGCTCTGAAACCAGATTGCACAGCAGAGAAGGTATGGTGGTATTCGAAATGGTCTGTTTGTTGACTTGGTTTTTGAAGACCTTAGAAAGGCAGGGTAGGATAGATATAGGTCTGTAGCAGTTTGGGTCTAGAGTGTCTCCCCCTTTGAAGAGGAGGATGACCGCAGCTGCTTTCCAATCTTTGGGAATCTCAGACAACACGAAAGAGAGGTTGAACAGGTTAGTAATAGGGGTTGCAACAATTTCTGCAGATCATTTTAGAAAGAGAGGGTCCAGATTGTCTAGCCCGGCTGATTTGTAGGGTCCAGATTTTGCAGCTCTTTCAGAACATCAGGTGACTGGATTTGGGAGAAGGAGAAATGGGGAAGTCTTGGGCGAGTTGCTGTGGGGGGAGCAGGGTTGTTGACCAGGGTAGGGGTAGCCAGGTGGAAAGCATGGCCAGCCGTAGAATAATGCTTATTGAAATTCTCAATCATAGTGGATTTATCGGTGGTGACAGTGTTTCCTATCTTCAGTGCAGTGGGCAGTTGGGAGGAGGTGCTCTTATTCTCCATGGACTTTACAGTGTCCCAGAACTGTTTTAAGTTTGTGTTGCAGGAAGCAAATGTCTGCTTGAAAAAGCTAGCCTTGGCTTTTCTAACTGCCTGTGTGTAATGGTTTCTAGCTTCCTTGAAAAACTGCATATCACGGGGGCTGTTCGATGCTAATGCAGAACGCCATAGGATGTTTTTGTGTTGGTTAAGGGCAGTCAGGTCTGGGGAGAACCAAGGGCTATATCTGTTCCTGGTTCTAAATTTCTTGAATGAGGCATGCTTATTTAAGATGGTGAGGAAGGCATTTTTTTTAAATAACCAGGCATCCTCTACTGACGGGATGAGATCAATATCCTTTCAGGATACCCCGGCCAGGTTGATTAGAAAGGCCTGCTCGCTGAAGTGTTTCAGGGAGCGTTTGACCGCTGACCCATTTCGGATGCAGGCAATGAGGCAGTGATCGCTGAGATCTTGGTTGCAAACATAAGAGGTGTATTTAGAGGGCAAGTTGGTTAGGATGATATCTATGAGGGTGCCCGTGTTTACGGCTTTGGGTGGTACCTGTGTGAGATTGGGGTGGTACCTGTGTGAGATTGAGGGCATCAAGCTTAGATTGTAGGATGTTCCAGTTTAGGTCGCCTAGCAGCACGAGCTCAGAAGATAGATGGGGGGCAATCAGTTCACATATGATGTCCAGAGCACAGCTGGGGGCAGAGGGTGGTCTATAGCAGGCGGCAACGGTGAGAGACTTGTTTTTAGAGAGGTGGATTTTTAAAAGTAGAAGTTCAAATAGTTACAGGGTACAGATTTGGATAGTAGGACAGAACTTGGCAGGCTATCTTTGCAGTAGATTGTAGATAATAGTTTGACAACAGTAGATAATGTTAATGATAGTGCCAGTGATAATGCTAACGATAATGCAAAAGGCATTGATGAATGCTAATGATAACGCTAATGCTAATGCTAATGCTAACGGTAATGATAATGTGAATGTTAATGCTAACGGTAATGATGAATGCTAATGCTAACGGTAATGATGAATGCTAATGCTAATGATAATGCTAATGATATACTTCTTCTGGTAGAGATAGAAAAGCTTTCCCAAATACCTTCTCCATTAAATGTCAACCACAACGTAGCGTCCTACTGGCTGCCGTGCACTTGCATGTAACTTCACTAGAGTAGGGGGCAGCATTCGGAATTTTGGATGAAAAGCGTGCCTAGAGTAAACTGCCTGCTACTCAGGCCCAGGAGCTAGGATATGCATATGATTGGTAGTTTTGGATAGAGAACACTCTAACGTTTCCAGAACTGGTAAAATAATGTATGTGAGTATAACAGAACTGATATGGAAGGCGAAAACCCGAGGAAAATCCAACCAGGAAGTGTTTTTATTTTGAAAGCCTGTCCACCATACAAAGACTTCTCAGATAATTGCATGGTCTGCTTTCGCCATAAAGCCTTCTTGAAATCTGACACCGTGGTTGGATTATCAAGAAGTTTATCTTTAAACCCATGTATAACACTTTTCATGAATTCTTTATAATGAGTATTTCTGTTTTAGCGTCCCACAACCCCTAGAGAGGTTTTATTATGTAAATACAACCAAAAATACACGTTTCTTCCATTTTTCAGAGAGACCTCAAAAAGTGGTCTCCTGGTGCGGTTTAAGCATTGTTAAGGACTTCTGTTTTAAAAAAAAAAAAAGGTGTGATTTTGAGCACAAAAACCTTACAAAAACATATGGAAAAAAAAAACATGAAAGTAGAAAACTCAACGGAGAAAAGGGTTTCTACAGGGCTGTGTAGTTGGAGGGAAATACGACATGTCTTTCACCTGCCAGCCCTACTCATCACTGTCTTGGCTGCCTTCACAAGTCTCCTTGTCAGATCAGGAAACAGGAAACTGTCGCTGCCAGAGTTGGGAAGGGATCGGCAATAGAGAGACTGAGCAAGACTGACTGACACTCAGAGAATAACAGAAGACATGTAAGAGAGAGAGAGAGAGAGAGAGAGAGAGAGAGAGAGAGAGAGAGAGAGAGAGAGAGAGAGAAAGAGAACGAGAGAGAGAGAGAGAGAGAGAGAGAGAGAGAGAGGGGAGAGTGTAAATGTGTCACTTAATAAGGGTCTCAGGTGTGATCATGAAACTGCCCTCCTTTTCCTTTGTTGGGCTGGCGTACAGAGAATGCCTGCATCTCAAATGGCACCCTATTCACTTTACAGTGCCCTGTACAGAGCCATAGGGCCCAAAAGTAAAGCACAATACAGGCAAAAGGGTGCTGTTAGGGACGTAAGTTTGTACAAAATTCAGACACTGCATTTGTTTCAGAGAGAGGGAGAGAGCGAGAGAGGGAGAGAGGGAGAGCGGGAGAGAGGGAGAGAGGGGGAGAGAGAGGGAGAGAGGGGGAGAGAGAGGGAGAGGGAGAGAGGGAGAGAGGGAGAGAGGGAGAGAGCGAGAGAGGGAGAGAGGGAGAGAGGGGGAGAGAGAGCAAGAGAGAGAGGGAGAGAGCGAGAGAGGGAGAGAGGGAGAGAGGGGGAGAGAGAGAGCGAGAGAGCGAGGGAGAGAGGGAGAGAGGGGGAGAGAGAGAGCAAGAGAGAGAGGGAGAGAGCGAGAGAGGGAGAGAGGGAGAGAGGGGGAGAGAAAGAGCGAGAGAAAGAGGGAGAGAGAGAGCGAGAGAGAGAGGGAGAGAGCGACAGAGGGAGAGCGGGAGAGAAGGAGAGGGAGAGAGAGGGAGAGAGCGAGAGAGGGAGAGAGGGGGAGAGAGAGAGCAAGAGAGAGAGCGAGAGAGCGAGGGAGAGAGGGAGAGAGGGACGGACCGAGAGAGTGAGTGAGAAGAGGGAGACTTTTGAAAGTGCTGATGTGTTTACAGCTCAGTCAAACACATTCCTTTGATGTGTGTGACAGACAGAAAGCTTTAGAAAAGAGAGTGACAGGTTACGGATCCACTGAGGTACGCTTGTTCTTTAGACTAAACTGGAAAAACCCCTAAAGTGGTATTATCACAATTTAAAAACACGAAAGTGATACTCTGAAAATGTAAGTCATGTGGAAAAGCTACAGTTTGTTGTTCTGGGTTGGTGGAGGGTGATAGTAGCTGGGAGTCATACCATCAACACAGAGAGTGGAGGGTGATAGTAGCTGGGGGTCATACCATCAACACAGAGAGTGGAGGGTGATAGTAGCTGGGAGTCATACCATCAACACAGAGAGTGGAGGGTGATAGTAGCTGGGAGTCATACCATCAACACAGAGAGTGGAGGGTGATAGTAGCTGGGAGTCATACCATCAAC
>NC_143039.1:8120000-8132500 GCF_057628025.1 Oncorhynchus mykiss | reverse complement strand
CCAGTCACATTTGGCTAAAACTTAATAACAAAGGTACAATCCCATGTGACAATGATGTGTACATATGTCTACATACATATATCCTTTGCACCTCATTATTTATATCTCTACTTTGCACATTCTTCCACTGCAAATCTACCATTCCAGTGTTTTACTTGCTATATTGTATTTACTTTGCCACCATGGCCTTTTTTTTTGCCTTTACCTCCCTTATCTCTCCTCATTTGCTCACATTGTATATAGACTTGTTTATACTGTATTATTGACTGTATGTTTGTTTTACTCCATGTGTAACTCTGTGTCGTTGTATGTGTCACACTGCTTTGCTTCATCTTGGCCAGGTCGCAGTTGTAAATGAGAACTTGTTCTCTACTAGCCTACCTGGTTAAATAAAGGTGTTCTCTACTAGCCTACCTGGTTAAATAAAGGTGTTGTCAACTAGCCTCCCTGGTTAAATAAAGGTGTTCTCAACTAGCCTACCTGGTGAAATAAAGGTGTTCTCAACTAGCCTACCTGGTTAAATAAAGGTGTTCTCAACTAGCCTACCTGGTTAAATAAAGGTGTTCTCAACTAGCCCACCAGGTTAAATAAAGGTGTTCTCAACTAGCCTACCTGGTGAAATAAAGGTGTTCTCAACTGGCCTACCTGGTTAAATAAAGGTGTTCTCAACTAGCCTAGCTGGTTAAATAAAGGTGTTCTCAACTAGCCTACCTGGTTAAATAAAGGTGTTCTCAACTGGCCTACCTGGTTAAATAAAGGTGTTCTCAACTGGCCTACCTGGTTAAATAAAGGTGTTCTCAACTAGCCTACCTGGTTAAATAAAGGTGTTCTCAACTAGCCTACCTGGTTAAATAAAGGTGTTCTCAACTAGCCTACCTGGTTAAATAAAGGTGTTCTCAACTAGCCTACCTGGTTAAATAAAGGTGTTCTCAACTAGCCTACCTGGTGAAATAAAGGTGTTCTCAACTAGCCTACCTGGTTAAATAAAGGTGTTCTCAACTGGCCTACCTGGTTAAATAAAGGTGTTCTCAACTAGCCTACCTGGTTAAATAAAGGTGTTCTCAACTAGCCTACCTGGTTAAATAAAGGTGTTCTCAACTAGCCTACCTGGTTAAATAAAGGTGTTCTCAACTAGCCTACCTGGTTAAATAAAGGTGTTCTCAACTGGCCTACCTGGTTAAATAAAGGTGTTCTCAACTGGCCTACCTGGTTAAATAAAGGTGTTCTCAACTAGCCTACCTGGTGAAATAAAGGTGTTCTCAACTAGCCTACCTGGTTAAATAAAGGTGTTCTCAACTGGCCTACCTGGTTAAATAAAGGTGTTCTCAACTAGCCTACCTGGTTAAATAAAGGTGTTCTCAACTAGCCTACCTGGTTAAATAAAGGTGTTCTCAACTAGCCTACCTGGTTAAATAAAGGTGTTCTCAACTAGCCTACCTGGTTAAATAAAGGTGTTCTCAACTAGCCTACCTGGTTAAATAAAGGTGTTCTCAACTAGCCTACCTGGTTAAATAAAGGTGTTCTCAACTAGCCTACCTGGTTAAATAAAGGTGTTCTCAACTAGCCTACCTGGTTAAATAAAGGTGTTCTCAACTAGCCTACCTGGTTAAATAGTGGTGTTCTCAACTAGCCTACCTGGTTAAATAGTGGTGTTCTCAACTAGCCTACCTGGTTAAATAAAGGTGTTCTCAACTAGCCTACCTGGTTAAATAAAGGTGTTCTCAACTAGCCTACCTGGTTAAATAAAGGTGTTCTCAACTAGCCTACCTGGTTAAATAGTGGTGTTCTCAACTAGCCTACCTGGTTAAATAGTGGTGTTCTCAACTGGCCTACCTGGTTAAATAAAGGTGTTCTCAACTAGCCTACCTGGTTAAATAGTGGTGTTCTCAACTAGCCTACCTGGTTACATAAAGGTGTTCTCAACTAGCCTACCTGGTTAAATAAAGGTGTTCTCAACTAGCCTACCTGGTTAAATAAAGGTGTTCTCAACTAGCCTACCTGGTTAAATAGTGGTGTTCTCAACTGGCCTACCTGGTGAAATAAAGGTGTTCTCAACTAGCCTACCTGGTTAAATAAAGGTGTTCTCAACTAGTCTACCTGGTTAAATAAAGGTGTTCTCAACTAGCCTACCTGGTTAAATAAAGGTGTTCTCAACTAGCCTACCTGGTTAAATAGTGGTGTTCTCAACTAGCCTACCTGGTGAAATAAAGGTGTTCTCAACTAGCCTACCTGGTTAAATAAAGGTGTTCTCAACTAGTCTACCTGGTTAAATAAAGGTGTTCTCAACTAGCCTACCTGGTTAAATAAAGGTGTTCTCAACTGGCCTACCTGGTTAAATAAAGGTGTTCTCAACTAGCCTACCTGGTTAAATAGTGGTGTTCTCAACTAGCCTACCTGGTTAAATAGTGGTGTTCTCAACTAGCCTACCTGGTTAAATAGTGGTGTTCTCAACTGGCCTACCTGGTTAAATAAAGGTGTTCTCAACTGGCCTACCTGGTTAAATAAAGGTGTTCTCAACTGGCCTACCTGGTTAAATAAAGGTGTTCTCAACTAGCCTACCTGGTTAAATAAATGTGTTCTCAACTGGCCTACCTGGTTAAATAAAGGTGTTCTCAACTAGCCTACCTGGTTAAATAAAGGTGTTCTCAACTAGCCTACCTGGTTAAATAAATGTGTTCTCAACTGGCCTACCTGGTTAAATAAAGGTGTTCTCAACTGGCCTACCTGGTTAAATAAAGGTGTTCTCAACTAGCCTACCTGGTTAAATAAAGGTGTTCTCAACTAGCCTACCTGGTTAAATAAAGGTGTTCTCAACTAGCCTACCTGGTTAAATAAAGGTGTTCTCAACTAGCCTACCTGGTTAAATAAAGGTGTTCTCAACTAGCCTACCTGGTTAAATAAAGGTGTTCTCAACTAGCCTACCTGGTTAAATAAAGGTGTTCTCAACTAGCCTACCTGGTTAAATAAAGGTGTTCTCAACTGGCCTACCTGGTTAAATACAGGTGTTCTCAACTAGCCTACCTGGTTAAATAAAGGTGTTCTCAACTGGCCTACCTGGTTAAATAAAGGTGTTCTCAACTAGCCTACCTGGTTAAATAAAGGTGTTCTCCACTAGCCTACCTGGTTAAATAAAGGTGTTCTCAACTAGCCTACCTGGTTAAATAAAGGTGTTCTCAACTAGCCTAGCTGGTTAAATAAAGGTGTTCTCAACTAGCCTACCTGGTTAAATAAAGGTGTTCTCAACTGGCCTACCTGGTTAAATAAAGGTGTTCTCAACTGGCCTACCTGGTTAAATAAAGGTGTTCTCAACTAGCCTACCTGGTTAAATAAAGGTGTTCTCAACTAGCCTACCTGGTTAAATAAAGGTGTTCTCAACTAGCCTACCTGGTTAAATAAAGGTGTTCTCAACTAGCCTACCTGGTGAAATAAAGGTGTTCTCAACTAGCCTACCTGGTTAAATAAAGGTGTTCTCAACTGGCCTACCTGGTTAAATAAAGGTGTTCTCAACTAGCCTACCTGGTTAAATAAAGGTGTTCTCAACTAGCCTACCTGGTTAAATAAAGGTGTTCTCAACTAGCCTACCTGGTTAAATAAAGGTGTTCTCAACTAGCCTACCTGGTTAAATAAAGGTGTTCTCAACTAGCCTACCTGGTTAAATAAAGGTGTTCTCAACTAGCCTACCTGGTTAAATAAAGGTGTTCTCAACTAGCCTACCTGGTTAAATAAAGGTGTTCTCAACTGGCCTACCTGGTTAAATAAAGGTGTTCTCAACTGGCCTACCTGGTTAAATAAAGGTGTTCTCAACTAGCCTACCTGGTTAAATAAAGGTGTTCTCAACTAGCCTACCTGGTTAAATAAAGGTGTTCTCAACTAGCCTACCTGGTTAAATAAAGGTGTTCTCAACTAGCCTACCTGGTTAAATAAAGGTGTTCTCAACTAGCCTACCTGGTTAAATAAAGGTGTTCTCAACTAGCCTACCTGGTTAAATAAAGGTGTTCTCAACTAGCCTAGCTGGTTAAATAAAGGTGTTCTCAACTAGCCTACCTGGTTAAATAAAGGTGTTCTCAACTGGCCTACCTGGTTAAATAAAGGTGTTCTCAACTAGCCTACCTGGTTAAATAAAGGTGTTCTCAACTAGCCTAGCTGGTTAAATAAAGGTGTTCTCAACTGGCCTACCTGGTTAAATAAAGGTGACATAAGATAAATAAATCAGCAAAAGTTGGCGCTACAAAGTATTAACTTAAGGGTGAACAATTTTGCACGCCCAATTTTGGTAGTGATGGTGGTAGTAGTAGTAATGGTAGTGGTTGTACTGATGTAATGGTGAAGATGACCGTTATTTAGTTATAAGTTAGATATAGTTTCATTTTCAAGATTTATATTTTTTTATATTTATTAAATTTCTACTATTGACTGTTACTATTTTATTGTTATTATTTTTGTATTTGATTTTGTGTTATTATTTACTAACATTTTATATTATTATTTGTTATTGTTTATAATTTCATTACAGTGTATATTGTATACATTGTTGCTTTGGCAATATTGACACAATGTTTTTCATGCCAATAAAGCAGTTTGAGAGAGAGGGAGAGAGAGACAGAGAGAGAGAGAGAGAGAGAGAGAGACAGAGAGAGAGAGAGAGAGAAACAAAGAGAGACAGAGAGACCGAGAGAGAGAGAGAGAGAGAGAGAGTGGGAGAGAGAAAGAGAGACCGAGAGAGAGAGAGCGAGGAGAGAGAAACAGAGAGACAGAGAGAGAGAGAGAGAGAGAGAGAGAGAGAGAGAGAGAGAGAGAGAAACAAAGACAGACAGAGAGACCGAGAGAGAGAGAGAGGGAGAGAGAAAGAGAGACCGAGAGAGAGAGAGCGAGGAGAGAGAAACAGAGAGACAGAGAGAGAGAGAGAGAGAGAGAGAGAGAGAGAGAGAAACAAAGACAGACAGAGAGACCGAGAGAGAGAGAGAGGGAGAGAGAAAGAGAGACCGAGAGAGAGAGAGCGAGGAGAGAGAAACAGAGAGACAGAGAGAGAGAGAGAGAGAGAGAAACAAAGAGAGACCGAGAGAGAGAGAGGGAGAGAGAAACAAAGAGAGACAGAGAGAGGCTTTTGATGGATGGATATTACCTAAGAGGTTGATGCTCAGCTAAGAAAAGAAAGGGAGGCGGAGAAAGGAGGGGGTGTCTGCTGCTGGACGGCGGAGAAAGGAGGGGGTGTCTGCTGCTGGACGGCGGAGAAAGGAGGGGGTGTCTGCTGCTGGACGGCGGAGAAAGGAGGGGGTGTCTGCTGCTGGACGGTGGAGAAAGGAGGGGGTGTCTGCTGCTGGACAGTGGAGAAAGGAGGGGGTGTCTGCTGCTGGACGGTGGAGAAAGGAGGGGGTGTCTGCTGCTGGACAGTGGAGAAAGGAGGGGGTGTCTGCTGCTGGACGGTGGAGAAAGGAGGGGGTGTCTGCTGCTGGACAGTGGAGAAAGGAGGGGGTGTCTGCTGCTGGACAGTGGAGAAAGGAGGGGGTGTCTGCTGCTGGACAGTGGAGAAAGGAGGGGGTGTCTGCTGCTGGACAGTGGAGAAAGGAGGGGGTGTCTGCTGCTGGACAGTGGATCAGGAGAGTGTGACAGAGTACAGGACCACCACCAGGCTCCAGTCAGGTAACGGACAAGGATCAGGAGAGTGTGAACCAACGCATAGTCTGCTTCCCAAATAGTCAGATTTGCCCGAAGAGGGGCGTGTTTGTTTGGGTTCAGCTCAGAGGATCCCTCCTGTCCCAGAGTCCTTCGTTTAATGACAGGAGACAGTTGGCTGCAGGCCCAATGTTAATCAAAGACAGAATCAGAACTGCATCCCATAAGAGGACTTTACATTCACGCCGAGCTACGCCCCCCCCCCCCCCCGTCCCCGTCGCCACGGTGATGAATGGGCTGGCTGGGGAACCGAGTTCACCTCTGAAGGCCTGCCCTTACCCTTGAGTAAAGGAGTTGCTCCCCAAATGGCGCCCTGTTCCCTATGTAGTGCACTAATTTAGAACAAAGTGTTGTGGGTGGTGGTCCACTAGGGGATAGGTTCCCATTTGGTACACGGCCTAAACGTCCTGTAAAGGATCCCTGGCTGATTACAAACAACATCACGTTCGCTCTCTCTCTCTCTGTCTCTCTCTGTCTCTCTCTGTCTCTCTCTCTCTCTCTCTCTCTCTCTCTCTCTCTCTCTCTCTCTCTCTCTCTTTGTCCCTCTATTCTCTCTCTCTCTCTCTCTCTCTCTCTCTTTGTCCCTCTATTCTCTCTCTTTCTCTCTATTTTTGCTCTTTCTCTCTCCCCCCTTTTTCTCTCTCTCCTCTCTCTCTCTCTTTCTCTCTCTCCCCCCTTTTCTCTCTCTCTCTGTCTCTGTCTCTGTCTCTCTCTCTCTCTCTCTCTCTCTCTCTCTCTCTCTCTCTCTCTCTCTCTCTCTCTCTCTCTATTCTGTCTCTCTCTCTTTCCCCCTCTCTCTCTTTCTCTCCTTCTGCTCCCTGGATAGCGCTACAGGTGATGGGGCTGAAGGGGGCTGGTGGGGGTGACAGGGCTGATGGAGGCTGGTGAGAGGTGATGGGGCTGATGGAGGCTGGTGGGAGGTGATGGGGCTGATGGAGGCTGGTGGGAGGTGATGGGGCTGATGGGAGGTGATGGGGCTGATGGGGGGTGGAGGGGGGTAATGGGGCTGATGGGAGGAGGTGGGGTTGATGGGAGGTGATGGGGGTGGAATGAAGGATAGGAAAGGGGAAAGAGAGAGGGAGGGAGGGTCCTACTGGAACAGGATTCTGGGAAGACTGGGGATGTGTGCCAGTAGGAGAGAGGGAGGGAGAGACGGCGGTAGCGTACAGGGCTAGGATGGAGGAGATTAGTGATGCACAGCACAACAGAGTGGTGTAGCTAGCTGCTTCCATCTCCTCTGTGTGACTCCTCTGGACTGTCAAGAGCATCTGTCTCTCTCTCTCTCTCTCCTCCCCCTTTCTATTTATCTCTCTCTCTCTCATCCCCCTTTCTATTTCTCTCTCTCTCTCTCTCTCCTCCCCCTTTCTATCTCTCTCTCTCTTCTAGCCCCACTCCCTATTTCTCTCTCTCCCTTCCTCCCATTCCATCTCTATCTCTCCCACCCCCTCTCTATTTCTCTCTCTCCCATCCTCCCATTCCATCTCTCTCTCCTACCCCCTCTCTATTTCTCTCTCTCCCTTCCTCCCAGTCTCTCCCACCCTCCCATTCCGTCTCTCTCTCTCCCACCCCCTCTCTATTTCTCTCTCTCCCTTCCTCCCAGTCTCTCCCATCCCTACCACTTCCTCTCTTCCTCTCTTTGTGTATGTGGACTCATCCGTCCACCAATGAGTCGTCTGTATTCTGGAAACACATGCTGCTTCTCACTGCAACCCTCCTATACATTTAACTACTGTCGTTGTTCTCTACCAGGGAACCGCTCAGACAGGACAAACAACAGTGCCTCTTCACACAAAACATACAGACTAGTATATCCCAAATGACACCCTATTCCCTATATAGTGCACTACTTTAGATGAGGTCTCTACTGTTGGAGGGATAGTAACCCAGGGCAGTACACTACTTTAGATGAGGTCTCTACTGTTGGAGGGATAGTAACCCAGGGCAGTACACTACTGTAGATGAGGTCCCTACTGTTGGAGGGATAGTAACCCAGGGCAGTACACTACTTTAGATGAGGTCCCTACTGTTGGAGGGATAGTAACCCAGGGCAGTACACTACTTTAGATGAGGTCTCTACTGTTGGAGGGATAGTAACCCAGGGCAGTACACTACTGTAGATGAGGTCCCTACTGTTGGAGGGATAGTAACCCAGGGCAGTACACTACTTTAGATGAGGTCTCTACTGTTGGAGGGATAGTAACCCAGGGCCGTCGAGGTAAGACAGGACAATGAACGGTGACAACCCAACAATGACCCACTTGGACCTTTGTCCTCTGTCCTCTAACGACCCCGTCTGTCACGTGACCGTGGTGAGCTCCGGATTGGATCAGGGGGAGTGACAGGAGTCAGTTAGGGGGTCGATGGTAGACGAGGGAGGGCTAAGGGGAAGTATAAATAACATGATGTTAAAACTATACCACTACACATCCTCAGACCCTGTCAACTATACCACTACACATCCTGAGACCCCGTCAACTATACCACTACACACCCTGAAACCCTGTTAACTATACCACTACCCATCCTGAGACCCTATCAACTATACCACTACACATCCTGAGACCCTGTCAACTACACATCCTGAGACCCTGTCAACTATACCACTACACGTCCTGAGACCCTGTCAACTATACCACTACACATCCTGAGACCCTATCAACTATACCACTACACATCCTGAGACCCTGTCAACTACACATCCTGAGACCCTGTCAACTACACATCCTGAGACCCTGTCAACTATACCAGTACACATCCTGAGACTCTGTCAACTACACATCCTGAGACCCTGCCAACTATACCACTACACATCCTGAGACGCTGTCAACTATACCACTGCACATCCTGATACCCTGTCAACTATACCACTACACATCCTGAGACCCTGTCAACTATACCACTACACATCCTGAGACCCTGTCAACTATACCACTACACATCGACAGACCCTGTCAACTATACCACTACACATCCTGATACCCTGTCAACTATACCACTACACATCCTGAGACTCTGTCAACTATACCACTACACATCCTGAGACCCTGTCAACTATACCACTACACATCCACAGACCCTGTCAACTACACATCATGAGACTCTGTCAACTATACCACTACACATCCTGAAACCCTGTCAACTATACCACTACACATCCTGAGACCCTGTCAACTATACCACTACACATCCTGAAACCCTGTCAACTATACCACTACACATCCTGAGACCCTGTCAAATATACCACTACACATCCTGAAACCCTGTCAACTATACCACTACACATCCTGAGACCCTGTCAACTATACCACTACACATCCTGAGACCCTGTCAACTATACCACTACATATCCTGAGACCCTGTCAACTATACCACTACACATCCTGAAACCCTGTCAACTATACCACTACACATCCTGAGACCATGTCAACTATACCACTACACATCCTGAGACCATGTTAACTATACCACTACACATCGACAGACCCTGTCATCTATACCATCTATACCACTACACATCCACAGACCCTGTCAACTACACATCCTGAGACCCTGTCAACTATACCACTACACATCCTCAGACCCTGTCAACTATACCACTACACATCCTGAGACCCTGTCAACTATATCACTACACATCCTGAGACCCTGTCAACTATACCACTACACATCCTGAGACCCTGTCAACTACACATCCTGAGACCCTGTCAACTATACCACTACACATCCTCAGACCCTGTCTACTATACCACTACACATCCTGAGACCCTGTTAACTATACCACTACACATCCTGAGACCCTGTCAACTATACCACTACACATCCTCAGACCCTGTCTACTATACCACTACACATCCTGAGACCCTGTCAACTATACCAATACACATCCTGAGACCCTGTCAACTATACCACTACACATCCTGAGACTCTGTCAACTATACCACTACACTACACATCCTCAGACCCTGTCAACTACACATCCTCATACCCCAGCCCAGCCAGGCTCCTCAAACCCCAGGCCAGCCAGGCTCCTCATACCCCAGCCCAGCCAGGCTCCTCATACCCCAGCCCAGCCAGGCTCCTCAGACCCCAGCCCAGCCAGGCTCCTCAGACCCCAGCCCAGCCAGGCTCCTCATACCCCAGCCCAGCCAGGCTCCTCAGACCCCAGCCCAGCCAGGCTCCTCAGACCCCAGCCCAGCCAGGCTCCTCAGACCCCAGCCCAGCCAGGCTCCTCAGTCCCCAGCGCTGCCAGGCTCCCTATACCCCAGCCTAGCCAGGCTCCTCTCTGGTGGTGGCTATGAATTTGCTCTTCTTATTCACAGACATAAACACCAAATAGTACCCTACCGTGGCACCCTATTCCCTGTATAGTGCTACTACTGCTACACTATAGTTCACTATGTAGGGAATAGGGTCCCATTTTCAGACACTCCAATGCTAACCAGGATGATATTTCCCTTTCTCTGCATCAATAACCAATCACCCACCAGCCTGGCTATATATTTTTCCACAGAGAGAGATACTGGGTAGATGTGTTCCAAATGACACCCTATATTGCGCCCTACTTTTGAACAGGGTCAGCATAGGACTTAAGGTTCTGGTCAAAAGTAGTGTACTACGTTGGAAATAGGGTGTAATTTGGACCGTAACCTTGGTTTCCTCCACGGAGGGGATATAGATACGAGCACCCTCAGGCAGTACGGGCTAATAACGCTATGTCAACAAACACGAGCTGAGTCACTCACTGGGTCCCTGTGAACAACAAGCCAAACATAAGCCAGACAACAAACATCAGATAGATTCAGCACATACACCAGATGCCTATAACAGAACTGCGGTGTCATCCATTCAGTACTGGATACACACGATAGTATCTCACTGGGTTAGCGGGAGAAACGCCGCAGGCGTAAGACGCGGTAGACCAGCCGGCATCCTGGTGAGAGTGAGACGAAGAGAAAATCGACCCGGACACTCCCCTTTACGTTCTATTGGGCAAATGTCTAGGTCACCGGAGAATAAGATGGATGAGCTTCGTTCCAGAGTTTCCCATCAGAGAGAATTGAAAAGCTGCAGCGATAGTATATACCTTGCAGAGACATGGCTGGGTGACTCTGTGTACGTACGTACATACAACTCAGTGGAGAGAGATAATATACACTGCTCAAACAAATAAAGGGAACACTTAAACCACACAATGTAACTCCAAGTCAATCACACTTCTGTGAAATCAAACTGTCCACTTAGGAAGCAACACTGATTGACAATAAATGTCACATACTGTTGTGCAAATGGAATAGACAACAGGTGGAAATTATAGGCAATTAGCAAGACACCCCCAATAAAGGAGTGGTTCTGCAGGTGGGGACCACAGACCACTTCTCAGTTCCTATGCTTCCTGGCTGATGTTTTGGTCACTTTTGAATGCTGGGGGTGCTTTCACTCTAGTGGTGGCATGAGACGGAGCCTACAACCCACACAAGTGGCTCAGGTAGTGCAGCTCATCCAGGATGGCACATCAATGCGAGCTGTGGCAAGAAGGTTTGCTGTGTCTGTCAGCGTAGTGTCCAGAGCACGGAGGCTCTACCAGGAGACAGGCCAGTACATCAGGAGACGTGGAGGAGGCCGTAGGAGGGTAACAACGCAGCAGCATAAATAGCCATCAGACTGCTAAATAGCCATCAGACTGATAAATAAGTTAATTAAATGGTTATACGGACTATCTTCACTGACCCTCTATTGGACTCGCAAGACTGTATATACACACATTATACACGTACCAGGGCTCTCCAACCCTTGTCCCTGGAGAGCTACTGTCCTGTACGTTTTCACTCAGACCATAATTTAGTGCACTTGACTCGAATAATTAGCTGTTTCTTAAGTCGAATCAGGTTAGTTACAACTTGAGTTGGAGTTAAAACCTACAGGAGGGTCTCTCTCCAGGAACAAGGTTGGAGTTAAAACCTACAGGAGGGTCTCTCTCCAGGAACAGGGTTGGAGTTAAAACCTACAGGAGGGTCTCTCTCCAGGAACAGGGTTGGAGTTAAAACCTACAGGAGGGTCTCTCTCTAGGAACAGGGTTGGAGTTAAAACCTACAGGAGGGTGTCTCTCTAGGAACAGGGTTGGAGTTCAAACCTACAGGAGGGTATTTCTCCGGGAACAGGGTTGGAGTTAAAACCTACAGGAGGGTATTTCTCCGGGAACAGGGTTGGAGTTAAAACCTACAGGAGGGTCTCTCTCCAGGAACAGGGTTGGAGTTAAAACCTACAGGAAGGTCTCTCTCCAGGAACAAGGTTTGAGTTAAAACCTACAGGAGGGTCTCTCTCCAGGAACAAGGTTGGAGTTAAAACCTACAGGAGGGTTTCTCTCCAGGAACAGGGTTGGAGTTAAAACCTACAGGAAGGTCTCTCTCCAGGAACAAGGTTTGAGTTAAAACCTACAGGAGGGTCTCTCTCCAGGAACAAGGTTTGAGTTAAAACCTACAGGAGGGTCTCTCTCCAGGAACAAGGTTGGAGTTAAAACCTACAGGAGGGTTTCTCTCCAGGAACAGGGTTGGAGTTAAAACCTACAGGAGGGTCTCTCTCCAGGAACAGGGTTGGAGTTAAAACCTACAGGAGGGTCTCTCTCCAGGAACAGGGTTGGAGTTAAAACCTACAGGAGGGTCTCTCTCTAGGAACAGGGTTGGAGTTAAAACCTACAGGAGGGTGTCTCTCTAGGAACAGGGTTGGAGTTCAAACCTACAGGAGGGTATTTCTCCGGGAACAGGGTTGGAGTTAAAACCTACAGGAGGGTATTTCTCCGGGAACAGGGTTGGAGTTAAAACCTACAGGAG
>NC_143039.1:8092500-8115000 GCF_057628025.1 Oncorhynchus mykiss | reverse complement strand
TGCACTACTTTAGACCAGAGCCCTATAGAACCCTATTCCCTATGTAGTGCACTACTTTAGACCAGAGCCCTATAGAACCCTATTCCCTATATAGTGCACTACTTTAGACCAGAGTCCTATAGAACCCTATTCCCTATGTAGTGCACTACTTTAGACCAGAGCCCTATAGAATCCTATTCCCTATATAGTGCACTACTTTAGACCAGAGCCCTATAGAACCCTATTCCCTATATAGTGCACTACTTTAGACCAGAGCCCTATAGAACCCTATTCCCTATATAGTGCACTACTTTAGACCAGAGCCCTATAGAACCATATTCCCTATATAGTGCACTACTTTAGACCAGAGCCCTATAGAACCCTATTCCCTATATAGTGCACTACTTTAGACCAGAGCCCTATATAACCCTATTCCCTATATAGTGCACTACTTTAGACCAGAGCCCTATAGAACCCTATTCCCTATATAGTGCACTACTTTAGACCAGAGCCCTATGGAACATTATTCCCTATATAGTGCACTACTTTAGACCAGAGCCCTATAGAACCCTATTCCCTATATAGTACACTACTTTAGACCAGAGCCCTGTAGAACCCTATTCCCTATATAGTGCACTACTTTAGACCAGAGCCCTATAGAACCCTATTCCCTATATAGTGCACTACTTTAGACCAAAGCCCTATAGAACCCTATTCCCTATATATAGTGCACTACTTTAGACCAGAGCCCTATAGAACCCTATTCCCTATATATAGTGCACTACTTTAGACCAGAGCCCTATAGAACCCTATTCCCTATATAGTGCACTACTTTAGACCAGAGCCCTATGGAACCCTATTCCCTATATATAGTGCACTACTTTAGACCAGAGCCCTATAGAACCCTATTCCCTATATAGTGCACTACTTTAGACCAGAGCCCTATAGAACCCTATTCCCTATATAGTGCACTACTTTAGACCAGAGCCCTATAGAACCCTATTCCCTATATAGTGCACTACTTTAGACCAGAGCCCTATGGAACCCTATTCCCTATATATAGTGCACTACTTTAGACCAGAGCCCTATAGAACCCTATTCCCTATATAGTGCACTACTTTAGACCAGAACCCTATAGAACCCTATTCCCTATATAGTGCACTACTTTAGACCAGAGCCCTATAGAACCCTATTCCCTATATAGTGCACTACTTTAGACCAGAGCCCTATAGAACCCTATTCCCTATATAGTGCACTACTTTAGACCAGAGCCCTATAGAACCCTATTCCCTATATAGTACACTACTTTAGACCAGAGCCCTATAGCACCCTATTCCCTATATAGTGTACTACTTTAGACCAGAGCCCTATAGAACCCTATTCCCTATATAGTGCACTACTTTAGACCAGAGCCCTATAGAACCCTATTCCCTATATAGTGCACTACTTTAGACCAGAGCCCTATAGAACCCTATTCCCTATATAGTACACTACTTTAGACCAGAGCCCTATAAAACCCTATTCCCTATATAGTGCACTACTTTAGACCAGAGCCCTATAGAACCCTATTCCCTATATAGTGCACTACTTTAGACCAGAGCCCTATAGAACCCTATTCCCTATATAGTGTGATACTTTAGACCAGAGCCCTATAGAACCCTATTCCCTATATAGTGCACTACTTTAGACCAGAGCCCTATAGAACCCTATTCCCTATATAGTGCACTACTTTAGACCAGAGCCCTATAGAACCCTATTCCCTATATAGTGCACTACTTCAGACCAGAGCCCTATAGAACCCTATTCCCTATATAGTGCACTACTTTAGACCAGAGCCCTATAGAACCCTATTCCCTATATAGTGCACTACTATAGACCAGAGCCCTATGGAACCCTATTCCCTATGTAGTGCACTACTTTAGACCAGAGCCCTATGGAACCCTATTCCCTATATAGTGCACTACTATAGACCAGAGCCCTATGGAACCCTATTCCCTATATAGTGCACTACTATAGACCAGAGCCCTATGGAACCCTATTCCCTATATAGTGCACTACTTTAGACCAGAGCCCTATAGAACCCTATTCCCTATATAGTGCACTACTATAGACCAGAGCCCTATGGAACCCTATTCCCTATATAGTGCACTACTTTAGACCAGAGCCCTATAGAACCCTATTCCCTATATAGTGCACTACTATAGACCAGAGCCCTATGGAACCCTATTCCCTATATAGTGCACTACTTCAGACCAGAGCCCTATAGAACCCTATTCCCTATATAGTGCACTACTTTAGACCAGAGCCCTATAGAACCCTATTCCCTATATATAGTGCACTACTATAGACCAGAGCCCTATGGAACCCTATTCCCTATATAGTGCACTACTTTAGACCAGAGCCCTATAGAACCCTATTCCCTATATAGTGCACTACTTTTGACCAGAGCCCTATGGGACCCTATTCCCTATATAGTGCACTACTTTAGACCAGAACCCTATAGAACCCTATTCCCTATGTAGTGCACTACTTTAGACCAGAGCCCTATGGAACCCTATTCCCTATATAGTGCACTACTTTAGACCAGAACCCTATAGAACCCTATTCCCTAAATAGTGCACTACTTTAGACCAGGACCCTATATAACCCTATTCCCTATATAGTGCACTACTTTAGACCAGAGCCCTATAGAACCCTATTCCCTATATAGTGCACTACTTTAGACCAGAGCCCTGCACTATAAATGAAATAGGGATCTAGTTCAGACAAAAGGCCCTAAAAAGGTTTCATGGTCCTGTGATTCTAATGGAAGTCCTTTGTTTAGTTTTGACATTGAAATTATTGGAATCATTTAACAACAAGGTACATTCCCCTTTAAAATCACCAGCACATTGGCAGGGTGTGTCCCAAAATGGCACCCTATTCCCTACGTAGTGCACTACGAGTCTTATGTGCCCTGAATCAAAAAAGAAGAGCATTAACATAGAGAACTGAGGAACCCATTTGGGGACTCTGTGCTCCCACACATACTCTGATAACGACATCCTTCAGCTCTCATAATGGAGAACTGAGGAACCCATTTGGGACTCTGTGCTCCCACACATACTCTGATAACGACATCCTTCAGCTCTCATAATGGAGAACTGAGGAACCCATTTGGGACTCTGTGCTCCCACACATACTCTGATAACGACATCCTTCAGCTCTCATAACGGAGAACTGAGGAACCCATTTGGGACTCTGTGCTCCCACACATACTCTGATAACGACATCCTTCAGCTCTCATAATGGAGACCTGAGGAACCCATTTGGGACTCTGGGCTCCCACACATACTCTGATAACGACATCCTTCAGCTCTCATAATGGCATCACTGCTGTCAGGAAAACACACGGAGTCTGAATGTTTAGTGGATATTTAGTTTAATATTAATTCAAGGAGACTGAAGAGCACTCGTCAATAAGCCTCTATGATATATGTCCCAAAATAGCATCCTGTCGCCGACGAAGTGGACAACTTTTGATCAGGTATCTACGGGATAAATGCCATTTGGTCCTGTACTGTTTTCTCCTCTGCCTCCCCTCCTCCTCCCTCCCTTCCCCTCCCCTCCTCCTCCTCCCTCCCCTCCCCTCCTTCCTCCCCTCCACTCCTCTCCTCTCCTCCGTCTCCTCTCCTCTGTCTCCTCTCCTCTCCTTTCCTCTGCCTCCCCTCCTCCTCCCTCCACTCCCCTCCTCCTTCCTCCTCTCCTCTCCTCTCTTCTCCTCTCCTCTCCTCTCCTCTCCTCTCCTCTCCTATCCTCTCTTCTCCCCTTCTCTTCTCTCCTCTCCTCTCCTCTCCTCTCCTCTCCTCTCCTCTCCTCTCCTCTCTTCTCTTCTCTTCTCTTCTCTTCTCTTCTCTTCTCCTCTCCTCTCCTCTCCTCTTCTCTCCTCTGCCTCCTTTCCTCTGCCTCCCCTCCTCCTCCCTCCCCTCCTCCTTCCTCCACTCTCCTCCGTCTCCTCTCCTCTCCTCTCCTCTCCTCTCCTCTCCTCTCCTCTCTCTACCAGTGTAATGTTGTTCTCTAACCCTTGGTGTTAATCTCGCTCAGCATGCTACTTATGAAGCCAGTAGCCTTTCTGATCAGCAGCCTGCCCTGAATGCTATTCACTAACACAAACATGAACACTACAAGAGGTCAGGACACCGGGGTTTAAATACCTGAGACAAGTCATTTAAATGAAACAGGCTGCATAGAACCAGCACTATATTGTACAAACAGAATCCACACTGTCCTCCTCCTCCCTCCCGCTCCCCCCTCCTCCCTCACCTCCTCCTCTTCCCCCCTCCTCCATCTCCTCCTCCTCCTCCTCCTCCTCCCCCTCCCCTCTCCTCCTCCATCTCCCCCTCCTCTTCCCCCTCCCCCTACTCCTCCCCCTCCTCCCCCCTCTTCCTCCCCCTTCTCCCTCACCTCCTCCTCTTCCATCTCCTCCTCCTCCTCCCCCCTCCTCCCCCTCCTCACCCCCCCCTCCTCCCCCCTTCACCCTCACCTCCTCCATCTCCTTCTGCTCCTCCTCCTCCCTCTCCTCCTCCTCCTCCTCCCCCTTTCTCCCTCACCTCCTCTTCCTCCCCCCTCCATCTCCTCCTCCTCCCTCTCTTCCTTCTCCTCCTCCCTCTCCTCCACTACCCCCCCCTCATCCCTCCCCTCCTCCTCTTCCTCCTCTTTCTCTAATATGATCTCAGGGTGTGAAATGGTAAATGTAGTAACAACCTGTACTCAGAGGCCCCAAAAAGCAACAGGAAACGGTAGATCATTTTAGAATTGAACACTTCCTGTTTAATACACTTCCTGTTTAATACACTTCCATCCTTCTTGTAGTGAATGTAGTACTTAGTGCAAATCTGATTTAACCAGTAGGATGAATGGTGATGTTGTACAGTACAGGGTGTCCAGTCCACACTCACTCACTCACTCACTCACTCACTCACACACACACACACACACACACACACACACACACACACACACACACACACACACACACACACACACACACACACACACACACACACACAGCACACTGCTCTGCATGTATGTTATCCTGTCTTCTTCTCTGGTGTGTGTCTCTCACTGAGCAGGGAGCAGGATTTAGGTAGTCAGAGGAAGAAGGAAGGGAAACTCGCTCAGCCCAGGATGTGGACCAAATCTCACCCTATTCCCTATATAGCGCACTACATTTCACCAGAGCTCTATGGGGACTCCCTGTGGGCCCCCAGGTCCAAAGTAGTGACCTACATAGGGAATAGGGTGCCATTTGTGCCGCACCCACCCGGTATCCGTCTGAGACGCTGTTCCACTCCTCTCTTCCACTCTGCTGCTCAGCTGTGATAAAGAGTCTCTCAGGTACGGAGACCAGGAAGAGTAGCCTGTTTATTTAAATAAATAAATAAAAACATACATTTCTCCCACTGAAAGAACGCTCTGCATACCAATGTATACCGCCGGGCACAGGGATGTAATTCAGCGAGAGTACGAGCCATCTGGCATACCAGAGGAAAAACCCACAGTGTGTCTAAACCTGGCCGGTCCAGATAGAGGTGAGTGTTGGGGGGAGGGGGTCTGAGGGGGTTCTGTGTGTGTTGGGGGGAGGGGGTCTGAGGGGGTTCTGTCTGTGTTGGGGGGAGGGGGAGGGGGTCTGAGGGGGTTCTGTGTGTGTTTGGGGGAGGGGGTCTGAGGGGGTTCTGTGTGTGTTGGGGGGAGGGGGTCTGAGGGGGTTCTGTCTGTGTTGGGGGGAGGGGGAGGGGGTCTGAGGGGGTTCTGTGTGTGTTGGGGGGAGGGGTCTGAGGGGGTTCTGTGTGTGTTTATATGTAGGTGAGTGTGTGTGTGCATGTGCGTGTCCGTGTGCGTGTGTGTGTGTGTGTGTGTGTGTGTGTGTGTGTGTGTGTGTGTGTGTATATATGTGTATATCTGTGTATATGTGTGTATATCTGTGTATATGTGTGTATATGTGTGTATATATGTGTATATGTGTGTATATCTGTGTATATGTGTGTATATGTGTGTATATCTGTGTATATGTGTGTATATCTGTGTATATGTGTGTATATGTGTGTATATCTGTGTATATGTGTGTATATCTGTGTATATCTCTGTATATGTGTATATATGTGTGTATATGTGTGTATATGTGTATATATGTGTGTATATGTGTGTATATGTGTGTATATCTGTGTATATGTGTGTATATCGGTGTATATGTGTGTATATGTGTGTATATCTGTGTATATGTGTGTATATCTGTGTATATCTCTGTATATGTGTATATATGTGTGTATATGTGTGTATATGTGTATATATGTGTGTATATGTGTGTATATGTGTGTATATGTGTGTATATATATATACAGTATGATTTTCAATATTATCAATAACTCAAATTAAAAAATAGTTTTTTGTTGTGATCTTTTTGAATTAATACAGTCAACGTGTCCACTAGGTCCTCTGACGAGGAGGAGGAGTAGGAAGGAACTAAGGTCAGAACGTGTCCACTAGGTCCTCTGACGAGGAGGAGGAGTAGGAAGGAACTAAGGTCAGAACGTGGCCACTAGGTCCTCTGACGAGGAGGAGGAGTAGGAAGGAACTAAGGTCAGAATGTGTCCACTAGGTCCTCTGACGAGGAGGAGGAGTAGGAAGGAACTAAGGTCAGAACGTGTCCACTAGGTCCTCTGACGAGGAGGAGGAGTAGGAAGGAACTAAGGTCAGAACGTGTCCACTAGGTCCTCTGACGAGGAGGAGGAGTAGGAAGGAACTAAGGTCAGAACGTGTCCACTAGGTCCTCTGACGAGGAGGAGTAGAAAGGAACTAAGGTCAGAACGTGTCCACTAGGTCCTCTGACGAGGAGGAGTAGTAGTTAAGAACTAAGGTCAGAAGGTGTCCACTAGGTCCTCTGACGAGGAGGAGGAGTAGGAAAGAACTAAGGTCAGAACGTGTCCACTAGGTCCTCTGACGAGGAGGAGGAGTAGGAAGGAACTAAGGTCAGAACGTGTCCACTAGGTCCTCTGACGAGGAGGAGGAGTAGGAAGGAACTAAGGTCAGAACGTGTCCACTAGGTCCTCTGACGAGGAGGAGTAGTAGTTAAGAACTAAGGTCAGAAGGTGTCCACTAGGTCCTCTGACGAGGAGGAGGAGTAGGAAGGAACTAAGGTCAGAACGTGTCCACTAGGTCCTCTGACGAGGAGGAGTAGAAAGGAACTAAGGTCAGAACGTGTCCACTAGGTCCTCTGACGAGGAGGAGGAGTAGGAAGGAACTAAGGTCAGAATGTGTCCACTAGGTCCTCTGACGAGGAGGAGGAGTAGGAAGGAACTAAGGTCAGAACGTGTCCACTAGGTCCTCTGACGAGGAGGAGGAGTAGGAAGGAACTAAGGTCAGAACGTGTCCACTAGGTCCTCTGACGAGGAGGAGGAGTAGGAAGGAACTAAGGTCAGAACGTGTCCACTAGGTCCTCTGACGAGGAGGAGTAGAAAGGAACTAAGGTCAGAACGTGTCCACTAGGTCCTCTGACGAGGAGGAGTAGTAGTTAAGAACTAAGGTCAGAAGGTGTCCACTAGGTCCTCTGACGAGGAGGAGGAGTAGGAAAGAACTAAGGTCAGAACGTGTCCACTAGGTCCTCTGACGAGGAGGAGGAGTAGGAAGGAACTAAGGTCAGAACGTGTCCACTAGGTCCTCTGACGAGGAGGAGTAGTAGTTAAGAACTAAGGTCAGAAGGTGTCCACTAGGTCCTCTGACGAGGAGGAGGAGTAGGAAGGAACTAAGGTCAGAACGTGTCCACTAGGTCCTCTGACGAGGAGGAGTAGAAAGGAACTAAGGTCAGAACGTGTCCACTAGGTCCTCTGACGAGGAGGAGGAGTAGGAAGGAACTAAGGTCAGAACGTGTCCACTAGGTCCTCTGACGAGGAGGAGGAGTAGGAAGGAACTAAGGTCAGAACGTGTCCACTAGGTCCTCTGACGAGGAGGAGTAGAAAGGAACTAAGGTCAGAACGTGTCCACTAGGTCCTCTGACGAGGAGGAGTAGAAAGGAACTAAGGTCAGAACGTGTCCACTAGGTCCTCTGACGAGGAGGAGGAGTAGGAAGGAACTAAGGTCAGAACGTGTCCACTAGGTCCTCTGACGAGGAGGAGTAGAAAGGAACTAAGGTCAGAACGTGTCCACTAGGTCCTCTGACGAGGAGGAGGAGTAGGAAGGAACTAAGGTCAGAACGTGTCCACTAGGTCCTCTGACGAGGAGGAGGAGTAGGAAGGAACTAAGGTCAGAACGTGTCCACTAGGTCATCTGACGAGGAGGAGGAGTAGGAAGGAACTAAGGTCAGAACGTGTCCACTAGGTCCTCTGACGAGGAGGAGGAGTAGAAAGGAACTAAGGTCAGAACGTGTCCACTAGGTCCTCTGACGAGGAGGAGTAGAAAGGAACTAAGGTCAGAACGTGTCCACTAGGTCCTCTGACGAGGAGGAGTAGTAGGAAGGAACTAAGGTCAGAAGGTGTCCACTAGGTCCTCTGACGAGGAGGAGGAGTAGGAAGGAACTAAGGTCAGAACGTGTCCACTAGGTCCTCTGACGAGGAGGAGTAGAAAGGAACTAAGGTCAGAACGTGTCCACTAGGTCCTCTGACGAGGAGGAGTAGGAAGGAACTAAGGTCAGAACGTGTCCACTAGGTCCTCTGACGAGGAGGAGTAGTAGTTAAGAACTAAGGTCAGAAGGTGTCCACTAGTTCCTCTGACGAGGAGGAGGAGTAGGAAGGAACTAAGGTCAGAACGTGTCCACTAGGTCCTCTGACGAGGAGGAGTAGTAGTTAAGAACTAAGGTCAGAACGTGTCCACTAGGTCCTCTGACGAGGAGGAGTAGTAGTTAAGAACTAAGGTCAGAACGTGTCCACTAGGTCCTCTGACGAGGAGGAGTAGTAGTTAAGAACTAAGGTCAGAACGTGTCCACTAGGTCCTCTGACGAGGAGGAGTAGTAGTTAAGAACTAAGGTCAGAACGTGTCCACTAGGTCCTCTGACGAGGAGGAGTAGTAGTTAAGAACTAAGGTCAGAACGTGTCCACTAGGTCCTCTGACGAGGAGGAGTAGTAGTTAAGAACTAAGGTCAGAAGGTGTCCACTAGGTCCTCTGACGAGGAGGAGTAGTAGTTAAGAACTAAGGTCAGAACGTGTCCACTAGGTCCTCTGACGAGGAGGAGTAGTAGTTAAGAACTAAGGTCAGAACGTGTCCACTAGGTCCTCTGACGAGGAGGAGTAGTAGTTAAGAACTAAGGTCAGAAGGTGTCCACTAGGTCCTCTGACGAGGAGGAGTAGTAGTTAAGAACTAAGGTCAGAACGTGTCCACTAGGTCCTCTGACGAGGAGGAGTAGTAGTTAAGAACGTGTCCACTAGGGTTCATAGATCAATCAGTGTTCTTCCTGTCACCTGTTTGCATCATGTTGTCATTATGAAGCAGCTGATGAATCCAGTCCCATTGGTTGTTTACAAAGACACGGAGCCAACGGAGGATTTCATGACGTGACCACGCACCGTTGTGCATCTCAAGAGAGGTGACCGTGTTACACTTAAAATTCACTACTCATGTTGGCCATATAAATATCTTATATAACTATAAGTTTAAACACCACCGCTATCTAAGATGTGCCAAATGTATTCTCTCCAGCTCAGAGCTACAGCTACACATTTCGGTTTTGCTAAATTGCTAAAGTGACTAGTTTTGCAGGGTTAAACTTCTTGGTTACGACAGACCCCTTCTGGGACCAGATCTCTGCTGTCTAATATTGGTTTTGTACAGCAAACCTTTTGAGATAGTTTTTCAACTTTAGATGCTGGGATGTCTGTTCTTGTAATTGGTTTATGTTTGTTTGAGTTTGTTAGCATTAAGTTTGAGTCTGGAAGGGGAATCCACTACTACCTGTTAGCATTTAGCTAGCGTCCGCTATGAGAATTCAATAGCAGTTTGGTAGCATTTAGCTTATGTCTGCTATGGGAATTCACTAGTACTTTGATACCATTTAGCTAGCGTCCGCTATGAGAATTCGCTAGAACTTTGATAGCATTTTGCTAACGTCCGCTATGAGAATTCAATAGCACTTTGGTAACATTTAGCTAGGGTCCACCTTTGAGAATTCACAATTACTTTGTCAGAGTTTAGCAAACGTCCCCTATGATAATTCACTAGTACTTTGATAGAATTTAGCTAGCATCCGCTATGAGAATTCAGTAGCACTTTGGTAGCATGTAGCTAATGTCCGCTATGGGAATTCACTAGTACTTTGATAGCATTAGCTAGCGTCCGCTATGGGAATTCATTAGTACTGTTTTAGCATTTAGCTTGCGTCCACTGTAAAGAAATAGCTCCCACTTGTGTGCACAGCTGGTAATACCCATTTATTTATTTATAATTTAACTAGGCAAGTCAGTTTTAAGAACAAGTTCTTATTTACATTGACAACCTACCAGGGAACAATGGGTTGTTCAGGGGCAGAACGACAGATTTTTACCTTATCAGCTTGGGGATTTGATCTAGCAACCTTTCAGTTACTGGCCCAACGCTCTAACCACTAGACTACCAGCCGACTCTACACTCTAACCACTAGGTTCTAACCACTAGGCTACCTGCCTCCTCTAAACTCTAACCACTAGGTTCTAACCACTAGACTACCAGCCTACCTCTACACTCTAACCACTAGACTACCAGCCGCCTCTACACTCTAACCACTAGGCTACCAGCCGACATCTACACTCTAACCATTAGACTACCAGCCGACTCTACACTCTAACCACTAGGTTCTAACCACTAGGCTACCTGCCTCCTCTAAACTCTAACCACTAGATTCTAACCACTAGACTACCAGCCTACCTCTACACTCTAACCACTAGACTACCAGCCGCCTCTACACTCTAACCACTAGGTTCTAACCACTAGGCTACCTGCCTCCTCTAAACTCTAACCACTAGGTTCTAACCACTAGACTACCAGCCGACCTCTACACTCTAACCACTAGACTACCAGCCGCCTCTACACTCTAACCACTAGATTCTAACCACTAGACTACCAGCCGCCTCTACACTCTAACCACTAGGCTACCTGCCGCCTCTACACTCTAACCATTAGGTTCTAACCACTAGACAACCAGCCACCTCTACACTCTAACCACTAGGCTACCAGCCGACCTCCACACTCTAACCATTAGGCTCCCAGCCGACCTCTACACTCTAAGCACTAGGTTCTAACCACTAGGTTCTAACCACTAGGCTCTAACCACTAGGTTCCAACCACTAGGTTCTAACCACTAGGCTCTAACCACTGGGTTCCAACCACTAGGTTCTAACCACTAGGCTCTAACCACTAGGTTCTAACCATTAGGCTCTAACCACTAGGCTCTAACCACTAGGCTCTAACCACTAGGTTCTAACCACTAGGTTCTAACCACTAGGTTCAAACCACTAGGTTCTAACTACTAGGCTCTAACCACTAGGTTCTAACCACTAGGTTCTAACCACTAGGCTCTAACCACTAGGTTCGAACCACTAGGCTCTAACCACTAAGCTCTAACCACTAGGTTCTAACCACTAGGTTCTAACCACTAGGTTCAAACCACTAGGCTCTAACTACTAGGTTCTAACCACCAGGTTCTAACCACTAGGTTCTAACCACTAGGCTCTAACCACTAGGTTCCAACCACTAGGTTCTAACCACTAGGCTCTAACCACTAGGTTCTGACCACTAGGCTTTAACCATTAGGTTCGAACCACTAGGCTCTAACCATTAGGTTCTAACCACTAGGTAGTAACCATTAGGTTCTAACCACTAGGCTCTAACCACTAGGTTCTAACCACTAGGCTCTAACCATTAGGTTCTAACCACTAGGCTCTAACCATTAGGTTCAAACCACTAGGCTCTAACTACTAGGTTCTAACCACCAGGTTCTAACCACTAGGTTCTAACCACTAGGCTCTAACCACTAGGTTCCAACCACTAGGTTCTAACCACTAGGCTCTAACCACTAGGTTCTAACCACTAGGTTCTAACCACTAGGTTCTAACCGCTAGGCTACCAGCCGTACCCGTGGTATGGAACAGGGACGTTGTGAAGGTATAGAAGTCTGGATACTCCCCATCCAGACCTGGACCTTCTCTGACAAGCTTACTGACCAAATGGTGCAGACATAACGTGTGTGAATCATCTTCCCTTAGTTCAGCAGAGTCACATTGAATCTCCTGTCTGACCGAATCACCTGGTCCAGTTACTGATTCAGACAGCGGAGAGTTTTACAGCCCTGGGCTCCCAAAGAGGTGTGTGTGTGTGTGTGTGTGTGTGTGTGTGTGTGTGTGTCTGTGTGTGTGTGTGTGTGTGTCTCCCAAAGTGCTTTGAATTCCCTATGAACCACTCTGTCTTTATCAGTGATCTCTGAATGTCGTTTGAGGATGACGAACTAACCGAGGAGAACACCGTCCCCGGAGCGAGAGAACATTAATGTATGCAGTATGAACCTGTACGCTGACTGAAACAGAGTTCAGGAACCTCAGTATGAACCTCTACGCTGACTGAAACAGAGTTCAGGAACCTCAGTATGAACCTCTACGCTGACTGAAACAGAGTTCAGGAACCTCAGTATGAACCTCTACGCTGACTGAAACAGAGTTCAGGAACCTCAGTATGAACCTCTACGCTGACTGAAACAGAGTTCAGGAACCTCAGTATGAACCTGTACGCTGACTGAAACAGAGTTCAGGAACCTCAGTATGAACCTCTACGCTGACTGAAACAGAGTTCAGGAACCTCAGTATGAACCTCTACGCTGACTGAAACAGAGTTCAGGAACCTCAGTATGAACCTCTACGCTGACTGAAACAGAGTTCAGGAACCTCAGTATGAACCTCTACGCTGACTGAAACAGAGTTCAGGAACCTCAGTATGAACCTCTACGCTGACTGAAACAGAGTTCAGGAACCTCAGTATGAACCTCTACGCTGACTGAAACAGAGTTCAGGAACCTCAGTATGAACCTGTAAGCTGACTGAAACAGAGTTCAGGAACCTCAGTATGAACCTCTACGCTGACTGAAACAGAGTTCAGGAACCTCCGTACGAACCTCTACGCTGACTGAAACAGAGTTCAGGAACCTCCGTATGAACCTCTACGCTGACTGAAACAGAGTTCAGGAACCTCAGTATGAACCTCTACGCTGACTGAAACAGAGTTCAGGAACCTCAGTATGAACCTGTACGCTGACTGAAACAGAGTTCAGGAACCTCAGGTAATGTAACAGGGGATGTTTCAACTCAACCTTCTCCTAGAAAAACACCACTTTGTTGGACCTTTTTTTAATATATTTTGTGCTCTCTCTCTTTCACGCACACACACACACACACACACACACACACACACACACACACACACACACACACACACACACACACACACACACACACACACACACACACACACACACACACACACACACACACACACACAGCTAAATAGATATCATCAGGATCCACACAGACAGACTTCTGATTGGCTAGTGTCAGAGCTCTGCTCCAAACTATATATATATATATAGATATCATCAGGATCCACACAGACAGACTTCTGATTGGCTAGTGTCAGAGCTCTGCTCCAAACTATATATATATATATATATAGATATCATCAGGATCCACATCAGGATCCACACAGACAGACTTCTGATTGGCTAGTGTCAGAGCTCTGCTCCAAATATATATATATATATAAGTATGTGGACACCTCTTCAAATAAATTCGAGCACACAGCCATGCAATCTCCATAGACAAACAACGGCAGTAGAATGACCCGTATTGAAGAGCTCAGTGACTTTTCAACGAGGCACCGTCATAGGATGCTAACCTTTCCAACAAGTCAATTTGTCAAATTTCTACCGATGCTAGAAGCTTCCCCGGTCCACTGTAAGTGCTGTTATTGTGAAGTGGGAAACGGACAGAGAAGCTCACAGAATGGGACCGCCAAGTCCTGAAACAGGCAACGTGTAAAAATGGCCCGTCCTCGGTTGCAATCACCACCTGGCTGTCCGATGGACGAATCTGGGATTGTCAGGACGCCAAACTGTAAAGTTTGGTGGAGGAGGAATAATGGTCTGGGGTTGTTTTTCGTGGTTCATGGTTCCCTTAGTTCCAGTGAAGGGAAATCTTAACACTACAGCATACAATGACATTCTAGATGATTCATTGCTTCCAACTTTGTGGCAACAGTTTGGGGAAGGCTTTTGCCTGTTACAGCATGACAATTTATCTTTTAATTTATATATATTTAACTTTTTATTTAACTAGGCAAGTCAGTTAAGGACAAACTCTTATTTACAATGACGGCCCACCCCCCTGGCCAAACCCAGACGACGCTGGGCCAACTGTGCGCCGCCTTATGGGACTCCCAATCACGGCCAGGATGTGATACAGCCAAGGATTCGAACCAGGGACTGTAGTGATGCCTCTTGCACTGAGATACAGTGCCTAAGACCGGGAGCCCAAAATACCCCTCGTGCACAAAGCGAGGTCCGTGCAGAAATGTTTTTATCGAGATTGCTGTGGAAGAACTTGACTGGCCTGCGCAGAGCACTGACCTCAACCCAATCGAACACCTTTGGGATGAATTGTAACGCGGACTCTGAGCCAGGTCATGTAGTGTATATGTTTCTATTGCTAATGTACAGCAAACTACATATACGCGGTCCCATACAGTATATTTCTGATATTCATTTTCTATTGATATCGTAGAGAAAACAACATTTTAACATAGAACCATGGAGGAAATGTTAGGTACTCTCTGCAATCTCAACTCTTAGAAACACAAGCATTTCACAACACTCCCCGCAATAATATCTGATAAATATGTGTATGTGACCAATTACATTTGATTTTAAGAGATTTTAATTTTAAATATCACCTTGCCATTTTGTATTGCTAATATATAGGAAACTAAAAAAAAAAATTATATAAAGTTTTATATATTCTGAGGAAATACTGAATGACGAGGGGAAAAAACCTACACACAGATCAGCGACGTCCGGAGCATTAAGAAGAAACAACAAATCTAAATGTGACCAGTTATTCACATGAAAACACAACATCTGTTCAACTGCAGAAAGGAGAACTGTTCTCCTGCATCGTATTTTATTATTCACAGAGTATGAGATGCACCGAACTCATTTGTCACAACACATCACAGTCTGTACATCTGATGGTGAATAGTTCAATATTTAAAATGATAAAATAACTGACAGCAACTGAAAAAGGGATTTAAAAAATAAATACAAATATTTGGCTGAGAGTACATCCTGCATCAGCAATGTGAAATGAAGTGAATGGGAAATGACACTGGTTGGCTGACTGACTGGCTGACTGGCTGACTGGCTGGTAAACAGTCCATCTATATTGTCCCTGAGGAAACTCTGCCATGGCTGACTGGCTGACTGGCTGGCTGACTGACTGGCTGGCTGACTGACTGGCTGACTGGCTGGCTGACTGACTGGCTGACTGACTGGTAAACAGTCCATCTATATTGTCCCTGAGGAAACCCTGCCATGGCTGACTGGCTGACTGGCTGGCTGACTGACTGGCTGGCTGACTGACTGGCTGACTGACTGACTGGCTGACTGGCTGACTGACTGGTAAACAGTCCATCTATATTGTCCCTGAGGAAACCCTGCCATGGCTGACTGGCTGACTGGCTGGCTGACTGACTGGCTGACTGGCTGGCTGACTGACTGGCTGACTGACTGGTAAACAGTCCATCTATATTGTCCCTGAGGAAACCCTGCCATGGCTGACTGGCTGACTGGCTGGCTGACTGACTGGCTGGCTGACTGGCTGACCTACTGACTGGTAAACAGTCCATCTATATTGTCCCTGAGGAAACCCTGCCATGGCTGACATGCTCTGAAACGCCACTTAAAGACCAGACGGCAGGATGACTAATGGCTCTGAGGCTTTTACCTCCTTACTTCCTCTCCTTTCTCTTCAAAAACACCTGGGATTCAAGCTGAACATCTGACTTCCTTTCAAAAACACCTGGGATTCAAGCTGAACATGTCAACATGATCAATCCAAACCAGTGAAAGAGGAGATGGATAGATGATAGGTATAGATGGATAGATGATAGGTATAGATGGATAGTTGATAGGTATAGATGGATAGATGATAGGTATAGATGGATAGATGATAGGTATAGATGGATAGTTGATAGGTATAGATGGATAGATGATAGGTATAGATGGATAGATGATAGGTATAGATGGATAGATGATAGGTATAGATGGATAGTTGATAGGTATAGATGGATAGTTGATAGGTATAGATGGATAGTTGATAGGTATAGATGGATAGATGATAGGTATAGATGGATAGTTGATAGGTATAGATGGATAGATGATAGGTATAGATGGATAGATGATAGGTATAGATGGATAGTTGATAGGTATAGATGGATAGTTGATAGGTATAGGTGGATAGTTGATAGGTATAGATGGATAGATGATAGGTATAGATGGATAGTTGATAGGTATAGATGGATAGTTGATAGGTATAGATGGATAGATGATAGGTATAGATGGATAGATGATAGGTATAGATGGATAGTTGATAGGTATAGATGGATAGTTGATAGGTATAGATGGATAGATGATAGGTATAGATGGATAGTTGATAGGTATAGATGGATAGATGATAGGTATAGATGGATAGTTGATAGGTATAGATGGATAGTTGATAGGTATAGATGGATAGTTGATAGGTATAGATGGATAGTTGATAGGTATAGATGGATAGATGATAGGTATAGATGGATAGTTGATAGGTATAGATGGATAGTTGATAGGTATAGATGGATAGTTGATAGGTATAGATGGATAGTTGATAGGTATAGATGGATAGTTGATATGTATAGATGGATAGTTGATAGGTATAGATGGATAGTTGATAGGTATAGATGGATAGTTGATAGGTATAGATGGATAGTTGATAGGTAGAGATGGATAGTTGATAGGTATAGATGGATAGTTGATAGGTAGAGATGGATAGTTGATAGGTATAGATGGATAGTTGATAGGTATAGATGGATAGTTGATAGGTATAGATGGATAGTTGATATGTATAGATGGATAGTTGATAGGTATAGATGGATAGTTGATAGGTATAGATGGATAGATGATAGGTATAGATGGATAGTTGATAGGTATAGATGGATAGATGATAGGTATAGATGGATAGTTGATAGGTATAGATGGATAGTTGATAGGTATAGATGGATAGATGATAGGTATAGATGGATAGATGATAGGTATAGATGGATAGTTGATAGGTATAGATGGATAGATGATAGGTATAGATGGATAGATGATAGGTATAGATGGATAGATGATAGGTATAGATGGATAGTTGATAGGTATAGATGGATAGTTGATAGGTATAGATGGATAGATGATAGGTATAGATGGATAGATGATAGGTATAGATGGATAATTGATAGGTATAGATGGATAGATGATAGGTATAGATGGATAGATGATAGGTATAGATGGATAGTTGATAGGTATAGATGGATAGATGATAGGTATAGATGGATAGAAGATAGGTATAGATGGATAGATGATAGGTATAGATGGATAGTTGATAGGTATAGATGGATAGTTGATAGGTATAGATGGATAGTTGATAGGTATAGATGGATAGTTGATAGGTATAGATGGATAGTTGATAGGTATAGATGGATAGTTGATAGGTATAGATGGATAGTTGATAGGTATAGATGGATAGTTGATAGGTATAGATGGATAGTTGATATGTATAGATGGATAGATGATAGGTATAGATGGATAGATGATAGGTATAGATGGATAATTGATAGGTATAGATGGATAGTTGATAGGTATAGATGTATAGTTGATAGGTATAGATGGATAGTTGATATGTATAGATGGATAGTTGATAGGTATAGATGGATAGTTGATAGGTATAGATGGATAGTTGATAGGTAGAGATGGATAGTTGATAGGTATAGATGGATAGTTGATAGGTATAGATGGATAGTTGATAGGTATAGATGGATAGTTGATAGGTATAGATGGATAGTTGATATGTATAGATGGATAGATGATAGGTATAGATGGATAGATGATAGGTATAGATGGATAGTTGATAGGTATAGATGGATAGTTGATAGGTATAGATGGATAGTTGATAGGTATAGATGGATAGTTGATAGGTATAGATGGATAATTGATAGGTATAGATGGATAGTTGATAGGTATAGATGGATAGTTGATAGGTATAGATGGATAGTTGATAGGTATAGATGGATAGTTGATAGGTATAGATGGATAGTTGATAGGTATAGATGGATAGTTGATAGGTATAGATGGATAGTTGATAGGTATAGATGGATAGTTGATAGGTATAGATGGATAGTTGATAGGTATAGATGGATAGTTGATAGGTATAGATGGATAGTTGATAGGTATAGATGGATAGTTGATAGGTATAGATGGATAGTTGATAGGTATAGATGGATAGTTGATAGGTATAGATGGATAGTTGATAGGTATAGATGGATAGTTGATAGGTATAGATGGATAGTTGATAGGTATAGATGGATAGTTGATAGGTATAGATGGATAGTTGATAGGTATAGATGGATAATTGATAGGTATAGATGGATAGTTGATAGGTATAGATGGATAGTTGATAGGTATAGATGGATAGTTGATAGGTATAGATGGATAGTTGATAGGTATAGATGGATAGTTGATATGTATAGATGGATAGTTGATAGGTATAGATGGATAATTGATAGGTATAGATGGATAGTTGATAGGTATAGATGGATAGTTGATAGGTATAGATGGATAGTTGATAGGTATAGATGGATAGTTGATAGGTATAGGTGGATAGTTGATAGGTATAGGTGGATAGTTGATAGGTATAGATGGATAATTGATAGGTATAGATGGATAATTGATAGGTATAGATGGATAGTTGATAGGTATAGATGGATAGTTGATAGGTATAGATGGATAGTTGATATGTATAGATGGATAGTTGATAGGTATAGATGGATAGTTGATATGTCCCTCTCTGGAGTGTGTCCTCTCTAACACGGCAGGAAGCAGGAAGCAGGAAGGAGACTGAGGACTGATGTTCTACCATGTACTTCATCTGATGTTAGCGTCAAAGTTAAAGTAGCATCAACAAGGTGTTTATAGAATCACATGTAAGGATTGACCTTTCCGTGACCTTGGATGTGTCTGACATGGCACACTATGCCCTATATAGTGCACTGAGTTTACAGAGTTCACTGAATTCCACTGTCACATCTTACAGACAGAGATGATATGTGGTATATATTAAGAGAGAGAAAGAGAGAGACAGAGAGAGAGAGAGAGAGAGAGAGAGCGAGAGACACACAGAGAGAGAGAGAGAGAGAGAGAGAGAGAGAGAGAGAGAGAGAGAGAGAGAGAGAGAGAGAGGGTGTGAGAGAGTGAGAGACAGAGGCAGAGAGAGAGAGCGAGAGAGAGAGAGAGAGAGAGAGAGAGAGAGAGAGAGAGAGAGAGAGAGAGAGAGAGCGAGAGAGAGAGAGAGAGAGACAGAGAGGTGACTGTCTCCCTGATAAGCAGTTTGACTGTAGATTTAAGGATACGCACCATCAGAAAGCCCACCTACTGAGAGGCATCACAGAGACACGCTGACCCCCATTCTCCATAAGCCTCTCTCCTCAGACTCAATCCCTACACCACGATGTTTTCCCAACGCTGACCCCCATTCTCCATAAGTCTCTCTCCTCAGACTCAATCACTACACCATGACGTGTTCCCAACGCTGACCCCCATTCTCCATAAGTCTCTCTCCTCAGACTCAATCACTACACCTCGACGTGTTCCCAATGCTGACCCCCATTCTCCATAAGTCTCTCTCCTCAGACTCAATCACTACACCACGATGTGTTCACAACGCTGACCCCCATTCTCCATAAGCCTCTCTCCTCAGACTCAATCACTACACCACGACGTGTTCCCAACGCTGACCCCCATTCTCCAAAAGTCTCTCTCCTCAGACTCAATCATTACACCTTGACGTGTTCCCAACGCTGACCCACATTCTCCATAAGTCTCTCTCCTCAGACTCAATCACTACACCACGACGTGTTCCCAAAGCTGACCCCCATTCTCCATAAGTCTCTCTCCTCAGACTCAATCACTACACCACAATGTGTTCACAACGCTGACCCCCATTCTCCATAAGCCTCTCTCCTCTGACTCAATCACTACACCACAACGTGTTCCCAACGATGACCCCCATTCTCCATAAGCCTCTCTCCTCAGACTCAATCACTACACCACGACGTGTTCACAACGCTGACCCTCATTCTCCATAAGCCTCTCTCCTCAGACTCAATCACTACACCACGACGTGTTCCCAAAGCTGACCCCCATTCTCCATAAGTCTCTCTCCTCAGACTCAATCACTACACCACGACGTGTTCCCAAAGCTGACCCCCATTCTCCATAAGTCTCTCTCCTCAGACTCAATCACTACACCAAAACGTGTTCCCAACGCTGACCCCCATTCTCCATAAGCCTCTCTCCTCAGACTCAATCACTACACCACGACGTGTTCCCAACGCTGACCCCCATTCTCCATAAGCCTCTCTCCTCAGACTCAATCACTACACCACAACGTGTTCCCAACGCTGACCCCCATTCTCCATAAGTCTCTCTCCTCAGACTCAATCACTACACCACGACGTGTTCCCAACGCTGACCCCCATTCTCCAAAAGTCTCTCTCCTCAGACTCAATCACTACACCTTGACGTGTTCCCAACGCTGACCCACATTCTCCATAAGTCTCTCTCCTCAGACTCAATCACTACACCACGACGTGTTCCCAAAGCTGACCCCCATTCTCCATAAGTCTCTCTCCTCAGACTCAATCACTACACCACAATGTGTTCACAACGCTGACCCCCATTCTCCATAAGCCTCTCTCCTCTGACTCAATCACTACACCACAACGTGTTCCCAACGATGACCCCCATTCTCCATAAGCCTCTCTCCTCAGACTCAATCACTACACCACGACGTGTTCACAACGCTGACCCTCATTCTCCATAAGCCTCTCTCCTCAGACTCAATCACTACACCACGACGTGTTCCCAAAGCTGACCCCCATTCTCCATAAGTCTCTCTCCTCAGACTCAATCACTACACCACGACGTGTTCCCAAAGCTGACCCCCATTCTCCATAAGTCTCTCTCCTCAGACTCAATCACTACACCAAAACGTGTTCCCAACGCTGACCCCCATTCTCCATAAGCCTCTCTCCTCAGACTCAATCACTACACCACGACGTGTTCCCAACGCTGACCCCCATTCTCCATAAGCCTCACTCCTCAGACTCAATCACTACACCACAACGTGTTCCCAACGCTGACCCCCATTCTCCATAAGTCTCTCTCCTCAGACTCAATCACTACACCACGACGTGTTCACAACGCTGACCCCCATTCTCCATAAGTCTCTCTGCTCAGACTCAATCCCTACACCACGACTTGTTCCCAACGCTGACCCCCATTCTCCATAAGTCTCTCTCCTCAGACTAAATCACTACACCACGACGTGTTCACAACGCTGACCCCCATTCACCATAAGCCTCTCTCCTCAGACTCAATCACTACACCACGACGTGTTCACAACGCTGACCCCAACTCTCCATAAGTCTCTCTCCTCAGACTCAATCACTACACCACGACTTGTTCCCAACGCTGACCCCCATTCTCCATAAGCCTCTCTCCTCAGAGTCAATCACTACACCACAACGTGTTCACAACGCTGACCCCCATTCACCATAAGCCTCTCTCCTCAGACTCAATCACTACACCACAACGTGTTCACAACGCTGACCCCCATTCTCCATAAGTCTCTCTGCTCAGACTCAATCACTACACCACAACGTGTTCACAACGCTGACCCCCATTCTCCATAAGTCTCTCTCCTCAGACTCCTCAGCTCACAACGCTGACCTCAATTCCATGGAAATTGTTTGCAAAACACAATTGATAATGGGACAGGGATTGGCCGGGCTGGCTGTGTCATGTGACTGATGGTTCGGGATTGGCCCTGCCGGCTGTGTCATGTGACTGATGGTTCGGGATTGGCCGGGCCGGCTGTGTCATGTGACTGATGGTTCGGGATTGGCTGGGCCGGCTGTGTCATGTGACTGATGGTTCGGGATTGGCTGGGCCGGCTGTGTCATGTGACTGATAGTTCGGGATTGGCCCTGCCGGCTGTGTCATGTGACTGATGGTTCGGGATTGGCCGGGCCGGCTGTGTCATGTGACTGATAGTTCGGGATTGGCCCAGGCCGGCTGTGTCATGTGACTGCTGCAGGCGTATCAGGATCCTACGCTGGTCCAATCAACACTGTTTCCATGTCATTTACATTACGTTGAACCAAGGTGGAATAGACGTTGAATTGGAGTCTGTG
>NC_143039.1:8077500-8082500 GCF_057628025.1 Oncorhynchus mykiss | reverse complement strand
TGAATACAACAGGTGTAGTAGACCTTACCGTTAGATGCTGAATACAACAGATGTAGTAGACCTCACAGTGAAATGCTGAATACAACAGATGTAGTAGACCTCACAGTGAAATGCTGAATACAACAGGTGTAGTAGACCTCACAGTGAAATGCTGAATACAACAGATGTAGTAGACCTCACAGTGAAATGCTGAATACAACAGATGTAGTAGACCTCACAGTGAAATGTTGAATACAACAGGTGTAGTAGACCTCACAGTGAAATGCTAAATACAACAGGTGTAGTAGACCTTACAGTGAAATGCTGAATACAACAGGTGTAGTAGACCTCACAGTGAAATGCTGAATACAACAGGTGTAGTAGACCTTACAGTGAAATGCTGAATACAACAGATGTAGTAGACCTCACAGTGAAATGCTGAATACAACAGGTGTAGTAGACCTCACAGTGAAATGCTGAATACAACAGGTGTAGTAGACCTCACAGTGAAATGCTGAATACAACAGGTGTAGTAGACCTTACAGTGAAATGCTGAATACAACAGGTGTAGTAGACCTCACAGTGAAATGCTGAATACAACAGGTGTAGTAGACCTCACAGTGAAATGCTGAATACAACAGGTGTAGTAGACCTCACAGTGAAATGCTGAATACAACAGGTGTAGTAGACCTTACCGTAAAATGTACTTACAGGCTCTACCCAACAGTGCAAAAAAGGTGTCAGGTGAACAATAGGTAAGTAAAGAAATAAAACAACAGTAAAAAGACAGGCTATATACAGTAGAGAGGCCATATACAGTAGAGAGGCTATATACAGTAGCCAGGCTATATACAGTAGAGAGGCTACATACAGTAGAGAGGCTATATACAGTAGAGAGGCTATATACAGTAGAAAGGCTATATACAGTAGAGAGGCTATATACAGTAGCCAGGCTATATACAGTAGAGAGGCTATATACAGACACCGGTTAGTCAGGCTGATTGAGGTAGTATGTACATGTAGATATGGTTAAAGTGACTATGCATATATGATGAGCAGAGAGTAGCAGTAGTGTAAAAGAGGGATTGGTGGGACACAATGCAGATTTTTTTATTTTTTTATTTTACCTTTATTTAACCAGGCAAGTCAGTTAAGAACAAATTCTTATTTTCAATGACGGCCTGGGAACAGTGGGTTAACTGCCTGTTCAGGGGCAGAACGACAGATTTGTACCTTGTCAGCTCGGGGGTTTGAACTCGCAACCTTCCGGTTACTAGTCCAACGCTCTAACCACTAGGCTACCCTGCCGCCCCAGATAGCCTGGTTGGCCACTGTGTGGGAGCACTTGTTGGTCGGCCCAATTGAGGTAGTATGCACATGAATGTATATGTCCGAGTTACATCGAAATGTTGTAAAACAGATATGATTAAATGTGAAACTATTTGATGAGAAGATTAAATGTGATTTTAGCCTTCTAAATGAGAACTGTTTTTCATATAACGCTTTACCCAGTCAGTAGCCACACCCCTGTCAGTAACAACACCCCTGTCAGTAACCACACCCCCGTCAGTAACCACACCCCCGTCAGTAGCCACACCCCCGTCAGTAGCCACACCCCCGTCAGTAACCACACCCCTGTCAGTAACCACACCCCCGTCAGTAACCACACCCCTGTCAGTAACCACACCCCCGTCAGTAACCACACCCACGTCAGTAACCACACCCACGTCAGTAACCACACCCCCGTCAGTGAGCACAGATACTATGACGCACCTTTTGCCAGAGTGCTTATAAAGGACTCCTAAATAATTAACATATTCAATAGGTACGTTGCCGGGTTGCTACTGGCATGTAAAATGGTTTAGAACTAGTAGACCAGTACACGTGCAGCATGACTGACAGCGTGAGCTGAACGTTACTAAAAGGTAAGCCCCTCCGAATCTCAACAGAGAAGAAGAAGACGAGACTAAGACATGCCTGCAGCTCTGCATTTAACGGAGTCTAGGAAACTCGACCGAAGAAGAGAAAAGATTAACATTTCCCTATCAGACAACCATTGGAAATTCTGATGTATCCATCCTAACAACCACTCCCAGAACAAAAGGAATCCTACTACTACAACTACTACGGACATTGTGACCTCTGGTGGACAACCAGGGACTTACACAGGCAGAGATTTCCTGTCTAACTACTATTCGTCGCAGACGGTTCGACAGGTTTCAACAGAGAGACGACAGACAAAGACATCGAAGCGCAAATATATTTTGCATTTCTAAATCCAAATGAGCGGTTGTTAGGTGGTAAATATCCATATTTCCGATGATCGTATTATTCAACTGTACAGTATGTATTGAAAACCTTTGTCTCTCCCTTTCATTGTGTAACCAGCCGTCATATCGGGTTAGTCCACTAGGGACTTTTCATTGTGTAACCAGCCGTCATATCGGGTTAGTCCACTAGGGACTTTTCATTGTGTAACCAGCCGTCATATCGGGTTAGTCCACTAGGGACTTTTCATTGTGTAACCAGCCGTCATATCGGGTTAGTCCACTAGGGACTTTTCATTGTGTAACAAGCCGTCATATCGGGTTAGTCCACTAGGGACATTTCATTGTGTAACAAGCCGTCATATCGGGTTAGTCCACTAGGGACTTTTCATTGTGTAACACGCCGTCATATCGGGTTAGTCCACTAGGGACTTTTCATTGTGTAACAAGCCGTCATATCGGGTTAGTCCACTAGGGACTTTTCATTGTGTAACAAGCCGTCATATCGGGTTAGTCCACTAGGGACTTTTCATTGTGTAACCAGCCGTCATATCGGGTTAGTCCACTAGGGACTTTTCATTGTGTAACCAGCTGTCATATCGGGTTAGTCCACTAGGGACTTTTCATTGTGTAACAAGCCGTCATATCGGGTTAGTCCACTAGGGACTTTTCATTGTGTAACAAGCCGTCATATCGGGTTAGTCCACTAGGGACTTTTCATTGTGTAACCAGCCGTCATATCGGGTTAGTCCACTAGGGACTTTTCATTGTGTAACAAGCCGTCATATCGGGTTAGTCCACTAGGGACTTTTCATTGTGTAACAAGCCGTCATATCGGGTTAGTCCACTAGGGACTTTTCATTGTGTAACCAGCCGTCATATTGGAATAGTCCACTAGGGACTTTTCATTGTGTAACCAGCCGTCATATCGGGTTAGTCCACTAGGGACTTTTCATTGTGTAACCAGCCGTCATATCGGGTTAGTCCACTAGGGACTTTTCATTGTGTAACCAGCCGTCATATCGGGTTAGTCCACTAGGGACTTTTCATTGTGTAACCAGCCGTCATATTGGGATAGTCCACTAGGGACTTTTCATTGTGTAACCAGCCGTCATATCGGGTTAGTCCACTAGGGACTTTTCATTGTGTAACCAGCCATCATGTCAGGTTAGTCCACTAGGGACTTTTCATTGTGTAACCAGCCGTCATATTGGGATAGTCCACTAGGGACTTTTCATTGCATTATTTAAGTAATCAATATTGTGTGTGTCTATGTATTTCTGTGTGATTATTTATTTAGTTAGTAAATAAATAATTAAGCCAATTTGTGTATTGCTGAATCATCATTTAGACTAAGGTTAGTGCAGATTTGAAATCTACGTTCAGAATGAGACTGATTTGAGGTAATAATGATGGTATGATAACGATATATTCTTTGAGTTAATTCGGGAAACGGTAACTCATTAAAAACCTCTCTAGGACAGGGGGACAGTCGTGTCTCACCTGGCCAAAAGCCAGGGAAAATGCAGAGCGGCAAATTCAAATAAAATTATATAAAATCTAACTTTCATTAAATCACACATGTAAGATATTAAATTAAAGCTACACTCATTGTGAATCCAGCCAACATGTCAGATTTCAAAAAGGCTTTTCGGCGAAAGCATAAGAAGCTATTATCTGATGATAGCACAACAGTAAACAAAGAGTAGCATATTTCAACCCTGCAGGCGCTACACAAAACGCAGAAATAAAATATAAAACATACCTTACCTTTAACCAGCTCCTTCTGTTGGCACTCCAATATGTCCCATAAACATCACAATTTGTCCTTTTGTTTGATTAATTCCGTCCATATATATCCAAAATGTCAATTTATTTGGCGCGTTTGATCCAGAAAAAAACTGCTTCCAAAAACTGCTTCCAAAACGTCACTACAAAATATTTCAAAAGTTGCCTGTAAACTTTGCCAAAACATTTCAAACTTTGTAATGACTTTGTAATACAACTTCAGGTATTTTTAAACGTTAATAATCGATCAAATTGAAGACGGGTCTATCTGTGTTCAATACAGAAAGACAACAAACCAAAGCTACTTGCGCAACTCTCAACAGTGTTACGCAGTTCCTAGATGGCCGTACTTCCTCATTGCACAAAGGAATAACCTCAACCAAATTCCAAAGACTGGTGACATCCAGTGGAAGCGGTAGGAACTAAAAAAAACGTTTCCCAATGAGAATTCAATGAACAGACAGAGACCTCAAAAAACAAACAATTCTGAACGGTTAGTCCTCTGGGTTTTGCCTGATACATAAGTTCTGTTATACGCAAATCAAATCAAATCAAATCAAATCAAATTTTATTTGTCACATACACATGGTTAGCAGATGTTAATGCGAGTGTAGCGAAATGCTTGTGCTTCTAGTTCGACAATGCAGTAATAACAAGTAATCTAACTAACAATTCCAAAACTACTGTCTTGTACACAGTGTAAGGGGATAAAGAATATGTACATAAGGATATATGAATGAGTGATGGTACAGAGCAGCATAGGCAAGATACAGTAGATGGTATCGGGTACAGTATGTACAAATGAGATGAGTATGTAAACAAAGTGGCATAGTATAGTATAAAGTGGCTAGTGATACATGTATTACATAAGGATACCGTCGATGATATAGAGTACAGTATATACGTATGCATATGAGATGAATAATGTAGGGTAAGTAACATTTATATAAGGTAGCATTGTTTAAA
>NC_143039.1:8055000-8072500 GCF_057628025.1 Oncorhynchus mykiss | reverse complement strand
AACGTTGAGCGTCATTTCATTCAGTAGCTCACAGAGATTAGATTAATAGTGCTCTATATGTCTCCAATGGAAAGGACAAAACGCACTGTGTTCACCACGGACGAGTCCCAAACGGCACCCTATACCTATGTAGTGCACTACCTATTTCCAAACGTACTACTTCTCCCCGGTCAAAGTAGTGCACTACATTTGGAATAGGGTGCCATTTAAGGATAAATTCTCATTTGGGACTCCCACCCACAATTACTCATTGCTTCATCTAGGACTTGTTATTAGCTTTCAGCTTAATGACCTCTACGGGATCGGTGTCCCTCCCCACGGGACGGTTGAGCTAACGTAGGCTAACGTGATTAGCATGAGGTTGAGGTAACATAGGCTAACGTGATTAGCATGAGGTTGAGCTAACATAGGCTAAAGTGATTAGCATGAGGTTGAGCTAACATAGGCTAACGTGATTAGCATGAGGTTGAGCTAACGTAGGCTAACGTGATTAGCATGAGGTTGAGCTAACATAGGCTAAAGTGATTAGCATGAGGTTGAGCTAACGTAGGCTAACGTGATTAGCATGAGGTTGAGCTAACGTAGGCTAACGTGATTAGCATGAGGTTGAGCTAACGTAGGCTAACGTGTTTAGCATGAGGTTGAGCTAACATAGGCTAACGTGATTAGCATGAGGTTGAGCTAACGTAGGCTAACGTGATTAGCATGAGGTTGTGAGTAACAAGAACATCTCCCAGTACATAGACACATCTGATACGGGCAGAAAGCTAAACTTCGTGTTAATCTAACTGCACTGTCCAATCTACAGGAGTGATTTTCATTCTTATCTTTGACCCATAATTCAAAAACGTTGTATATATTTGTGAGTTTGTTTTATTTATGTAGAATGTGTATGTACATTTTCTTTTAAAAACTTGTAACTTTTGTTGTTGTTGTTGTTGAGTAGAATGACATGTCAGTGTGTTTAATAGTGTATGGCTCTGGGGCAAAGGAACAGAGTAATGCTTTTACAGACCATGTTGTCAAACCAACACAGAGAACGGGACACAGCAGGCAGGACGAAGAGGCAGCATTTATACGGATGACGATTCCCACAAATAGGACAACATGGTTATGGCACAAAGCTGTACACACAATACTAATTCAGTACTAATTCAGTACTAATTCAGTACTAATCCAGTACTAATCCAGTACTAATTCAGTACTAATTCAGTAATAATTCAGTACTAATTCACTACTAATTCAATACTAATTCAATACTAATTCACTACTAATTCACTACTAATTCAATACTAATTCACTACTAATTCACTACTAATTCAATACTAATTCAGTACAAATGACGTACTAATTCAAAACTAATTCAACACTAATTCAGTACTAATTCGGTACTATTTAAACACTAATTCAGGACAAATTCAGTACTAATGCAATACTAATTCAATACTAATTCACTACTAATTCAATACTAATTCAATACTAATTCAGTACTAATTCATATCCCCTGTTGTGTTCAAAAGGGACAAAAATATTTGGAAGGTGGTTATGGCATGAAACCATTTTGCTTAAATTGAAAGCCCACATTTCAACCCATCTCGTGCCACACATTCTACTGAAAGCCCACATTTGGTCCCATCTCGTGCCACACATTCTACTGAAAGCCCACATTTGGTCCCATCTCGTGCCACACATTCTACAGAAAGCCCACATTTGGTCCCATCTCGTGCCACACATTCTACTGAAAACCCACATTTGGTCCCATCTCGTGCCACACATTCTACTGAAAGCCCACATTTCATCCCATCTCGTGCCACACATTATACTGAAAACCCACATTTGGTCCCATCTCGTGCCACACATTATACTGAAAACCCACATTTGGTCCCATCTCGTGCCACACATTCTACTGAAAGCCCACATTTGGTCCCGTCTCGTGCCACACATTATACTGAAAGCCCACATTTGGTCTCATCTCGTGCCACACATTATACTGAAAGCCCACATTTGGTCTCATCTCGTGCCACACATTATACTGAAAGCCCACATTTGGTCCCATCTCGTGCCACACATTATACTGAAAGCCCACATTTGGTCCCATCTCGTGCCACACATTCTACTGAAAGCCCACATTTGGTCCCATCTCGTGCCACACATTCTACTGAAAGCCCACATTTGGTCCCATCTCGTGCCACACATTATACTGAAAACCCACATTTGGTCCCATCTCGTGCCACACATTATACTGAAAACCCACATTTCATCCCGTCTCGTGCCACACATTCTACTGAAAGCCCACATTTGGTCCCATCTCGTGCCACACATTATACTGAAAGCCCACATTTGGTCCCATCTCGTGCCACACATTATACTGAAAACCCACATTTGGTCCCATCTCGTGCCACACATTATACTGAAAACCCACATTTGGTCCCATCTCGTGCCACACATTATACTGAAAACCCACATTTGGTCCCATCTCGTGCCACACATTCTACTGAAAACCCACATTTGGTCCCATCTCGTGCCACACATTATACTGAAAACCCACATTTGGTCCCATCTCGTGCCACACATTATACTGAAAACCCACATTTGGTCCCATCTCGTGCCACACATTCTACTGAAAGCCCACATTTGGTCTCATCTCGTGCCACACATTATACTGAAAACCCACATTTCATCCTGTCTCGTGCCACACATTCTACTGAAGCCCACATTTCATCCTGTCTCGTGCCACACATTATACTGAAAACCCACATTTCATCCTGTCTCGTGCCACACATTCTACTGAAGCCCACATTTCAACCCATCTCGTGCCACACATTCTACTGAAAGCCCACATTTGGTCCCATCTCGTGCCACACATTCTACTGAAAGCCCACATTTGGTCTCATCTCGTGCCACACATTCTACTGAAAGCCCACATTTGGTCCCATCTCGTGCCACACATTCTACTGAAAGCCCACATTTGGTCCCATCTCGTGCCACACATTCTACTGAAAGCCCACATTTGGTCCCATCTCGTGCCACACATTCTCCATGTGTTCTCCGATTCCCGTTCAGCAGTAAAACCCCTGAACACTATAAAGACGACTAGTTTGTGTTTTAGTTTTTTCCTGACAGAATGATCGCGTCACTCGTCACAAGTTCATCATGAGCTAAAAGCAGGCAGAAGTCTTGGACAAATCTAAAAAAACTATCTTTCCAGACGAAGTAGTGAAACTCTGAGTTAACTTGTAGCCAGAGTAAAGACTTCATACTCTAACCATGGACAGCAGAATGATAGTGTATATTGAACTAGAAGACAATGACAATGTTGATGTGATGGAAAAAAATAACTTAATAACAGTGAATTCAGCTCAGCGTTACTTCCTGTATGGGACCCAAAACGACACCATATTCCCTAGTCAAGTGCTTTTAACACCGGGCCCATGGAGGCCTCTGATCCATAATTAGCGCACTACGTAGAAGATAGGGTGTAATTTGGTACTCAGTCCGTCTGTCACATCTCAGCTGGTGTCTCAGCTCCGACTGAACCCTTTCGCCCTTGAAAGTTTATCTCCTCCTGGCGTGTGACATTTTGAATTAATCCAGTCTAAAGACCATCAAATATCAGAGACGTCTTCAAAGAGACCTTGTTGCTACTTCCTCTCTGCCCCCCCCCCCCCCCCTACTTCCTCCCTGTCCCCCGCCACCCCCCACCACACACTCCCCTGGCCCGTTTAAAGAACTCGATCGGAGAAAACAAGCGGAAGGAAGCGTGACTCTGGTCTCACTGCGTCTGTCCGACTGTCTGACGTCGCTCAGCTCGGCTCTGGGCTAAATTGGCAAATCTGTGGCGAGCAGCGCCACTTGGTTTGTTGGTGTCATTAATACTTTAAAAGGCTGCATCGTGAAAGCGCCAACACACAGTACCTAAACATGTGCTTTGGCACCAGCGCCACGGATTCTAATTGGGAACCCTGAGCTGGGACAGAGTTCCAAATGTCAGCCTATTCCCGATGTAGTGCACTACTATTGACCAGGGCCCATAGGGATATAGAGGAGATAGGGAGCCATTTGGAAAGGCACGTCTGGTCTGCTTTCAGAAGGAGAAGAACGTTGCACCTCCTCCTCTCCACTGCTTTTAAAAAAAAACATCCCTCCATTATTCACAAGGAAGGTAGACAAGATTTAAAGAAGATTAACCCTCTAACCTACTGTATCACAATGACACAAGACTCAACATAGTACCTAGGGCTCTTGGGGTGGCTGGTAGCCTAGTGGTTAGAGCATTGGGCCAGTAACCGAAAAGTTGGGGTGGCTGGTAGCCTAGTGGTTAGAGCGTTGGGCCAGTAACCGAAAGGTTGTGGCGGCTGGTAGCCTAGTGGTTAGAGCGTTGGGCTAGTAACTGAAATGTTGGGGAGTTGGGCCAGTAACTGAAAGGTTGGCGAGTTGGGCCAGTAACTGAAAGGTTGGGGAGTTGGGCCAGTAACTGAAAGGTTGGCGAGTTGTGCCAGTAACTGAAATGTTGGGGAGTTGGGCCAGTAACTGAAAGGTTGGCGAGTTGGGCCAGTAACTGAAAGGTTGGGGTGGCTGGTAGCCTAGTGGTTAGAACGTTGGACTAGTAACCCGAAAGGTTGCTGAATCAAATCCCCCGAGCTGACAAGGTACAAATCTGTCGTTCTGCCCCCGAACAAGGCAGTTAACCCACTTTTAGGGCTCTAAAGTAGTGCACTATATAGGGAATAGGGCTCAAAAGTAGTGCACTAAATAGGGAACAGCGTGACATTCGTGACACAGGTCAAGATATCTGTGTGAAACAAGTGACGGTACGTTGTCAAAAGGGTTCCTAGCACACCTCGTCTGAAAGAACACGCTGCAGCAAATGAGCCTCAAGCAATATCGTCTTGGCAACACATCTTACCGGTACAACCAACCAATCATCTTAGAAGCAAAACCAAATGTGTTCAGACATAGAAACAAGATAGACCTATCTATTAGGGTTGTTTGTGAGTGGGGGGGGGGACCACAGTGTCAACAATAATATTAAACCTTTTTTGAAGGTCTGTCGACAACAGCGACTGATTCACGCTCCACTTCCACTAGTCTGTCTGACGGTGTTGTTGGAGCAGCATGGCCCTGTCCGCTGTGTGAACGTGGTGAAATATTCACACGTGACATAGATGTCAGAGTCAGAGGAGAGAAGAGACGAATGAAGAAGGAGAAGAAAGGGGAACAGAACGACGCCATCTCTACGTAGCTAAAAAACGCAGACCTCAATTCAAATGAGGAACACAGAGAAAAGAAGAGAGAGAGGGAGAGAGGGTCAGGGAGTAGAGGAGGGAGAGAGAGGGTCAGGGAGTAGAGGAGGGAGAGAGGGTCAGTGAGTAGAGAGGGAGAGAGGGTCAGGAACTAGAGGGGGGAGAGAGAGGGTCAGGGAGTAGAGAGGGAGAGAGAGGGTCAGGGATTAGAGAGGGTCAGGGAGTAGAGAGGGAGAGAGAGGGTCAGGGAGTAGAGAGGGAGAGAGGGTCAGGGAGTAGAGAGGGAGAGAGAGGGTCTGGGAGTAGAGAAGGGGAGAGAGAGGGTCAGGAAGTAGAGAGGGAGAGAGAGAGGGTCAGGGAGTAGAGAGGGGAGAGAGAGGGTCAGGGAGTAGAGAGGGAGAGAGAGGGTCAGGGGTAAAGAGGGGAGAGAGAGGGTCAGGGAATAGAGAGGGGAGAGATAGGGTCAGGGAGTAGAGAGGAGAGAGAGAGGGTCAGGGACTAGAGAGGGAGAGAGAGAAGGTCAGGGAGTAGAGAGACGGGAGAGAGAGGGTCAGGGAGTAGAGAGGGGAGAGAGAGGGTCAGGGAATAGAGGGGGAGAGAGAGGGTCAGGGAATAGAGGGGGAGAGAGAGCGTCAGGGAATAGAGGGGGAGAGAGAGGGTCAGGGAGTAGAGGGGGGAGAGAGGGTCAGGGTGTAGAGAGGGGAGAGAGATGGTCAGGGGATAGAGAGGGGAGAGATAGGGTCAGGGAGTAGAGAGGAGAGAGAGAGGGTCAGGGACTAGAGAGGGAGAGAGAGGGTTAGGGACTAGAGAGGGAGAGAGAGGGTCAGGGAGTAGAGGAGGGAGAGAGAGGGTCAGGGAGTAGAGAGGGGAGAGAGATGCCTGAATAGAGTGTTCACATACTGTGTGTCCAGATGGGTTGAATCAGTGGAGGCCCGCCTGACTGATGGAATTAGGGGAAACTCTGGCGTACATCTCAGAACACAGGACAGCTCAGATAAGTCACTCGCCATTACTTCATTACAGTCCGCTGTGCCTTCAGGCAGGACATTTGGTTCAGACAATATGTTTGACTCTCTGTTGTTCTCTGCAAGCGTCCCAAATTGCTCCCTATTCCCTTTGGGCCCTGGTCAAAAGTAGTGCACTACCCTATAGGCCCTGGTCTTAAGTAGTGCACTACCCTATAGGCCCTGGTCTAAAGTAGTGCACTACCCTATAGGCCCTGGTCTAAAGTAGGGCACTACCCTATAGGCCCTGGTCTAAAGTAGTGCACTACCCTATAGAACCTGGTCTAAAGTAGGGCACTACCCTATAGGCCCTGGTCTAAAGTAGGGCACTACCCTATAGGACCTGGTCTAAAGTAGTGCACTACCCTATAGGCCCTGGTCTAAAGTAGTGCACTACCCTATAGGCCCTGGTCTAAAGTAGTGCACTACCCTATAGGCCCTGGTCTAAAGTAGTGCACTACCCTATAGGCCCTGGTCTAAAGTAGTGCACACTATATATAGAATAGGGTGGCATTTGGGATGCAAGGCCTTGACTCTACTCTCATTGAATTTCAATAGATGAATCCCTTCAACATAAATGACTGACTGAAGAGTTATGTTCCTAAAGTGAGTGTATACATCAGATCACATCAGATCACATCAGATTCACATCAGATTCACATCAGATCACATCAGATCACATCAGATCACATCAGATCACATCAGATCACAACAGATCACATCAGATCACATCAGATCACATCAGATTCACATCAGATCACATCAGATCTAATCAGATCACATCAGATCACATCAGGTCACAACAGAACACATCAGATCACATCAGATCACATCAGATTCACATCAGAATCACATCAGATCACATCAGATCACATCAGATCACATCAGATCACATCAGATTCACATCAGATCACATCAGATCACATCAGATCACATCAGGTCACATCAGATCACATCAGGTCACAACAGAACACATCAGATCACATCAGATCACATCAGATTCACATCAGATTCACATCAGATCACATCAGATCACATCAGATTCACATCAGATCACATCAGATCACATCAGATCACATCAGATCACATCAGATTCACATCAGGTCACATCAGCTCACATCAGATTCACATCAGATCACATCAGATCACATCAGATCACATCAGATCACATCAGATTCACATCAGGTCACATCAGATCACATCAGATCACATCAGATCACATCAGATCACATCAGATCGAATCAGATCACATCAGATCACATCAGATCACAACAGATCCCATCAGATCACATCAGATCACATCAGGTCACATCAGATCACATCAGATCACATCAGATCACATCAGATCACATCAGATCACATCAGATCGAATCAGATCACATCAGATCACATCAGATCACAACAGATCACATCAGATCACATCAGATCACATCAGATTAACATCAGATCACATCAGATCACAACAGATCACATCAGATCACATCAGATCACATCAGATCACATCAGATCACATCAGATTAACATCAGATCACATCAGATCACAACAGATCACATCAGATCACAACAGATCACATCAGATCACAACAGATCACATCAGATCACATACACATGGTTAGCAGATGTTAATGGGTCTTTACATCAGATCACATCAGGTCACATCAGATCACATCAGATCACATCAGATCACATCAGATCACAACAGAACACATCAGATCACATCAGATCACATCAGATCACAACAGATCACATCAGATCACATACACATGGTTAGCAGATGTTAATGGGTCTTTACATCAGATCACATCAGGTCACATCAGATCACATCAGGTCACATCAGATCACATCAGATCACATCAGATCACAACAGAACACATCAGATCACAACAGAACACATCAGATCACAACAGAACACATCAGATCACATCAGATCACATCAGATCACATCAGATCATATCAGATCACATCAGATCACATCAGATTCACATCAGATCACATCAGATCACATACACATGGTTAGCAGATGTTAATGGCACAACACAGCCTTATTCTAAAATTAATGAAATTATATGTTTTTTCCCCCTCATCAATCTACACACAGTACCCCAGAATTGTAAAGTAGACGGTGGGAGTCAGGGAGTCAGGGAGTCAGGGAGCAGGGAGTCAGGGAGTCAGGGAGTCAGGGAGTCAGGGAGCAGGGAGTCAGGGAGTCAGGGAGTCAGGGAGTCAGGAAGCAGGGAGTCAGGGAGTCAGGGAGTCAGGGAGTCAGGAGTCAGGGAGAAGGGATTTAGGGAGCAGGGAGCAGGGAGCAGGGAGTCAGGAAGCAGGGAGTCAGGGAGTCAGGGAGTCAGGGAGTCAGGGAGCAGGGAGTCAGGGAGTCAGGGAGTCAGGGAGTCAGGGAGCAGGGAGTCAGGGAGTCAGGGAGTCAGGGAGTCAGGACGCAGGGAGTCAGGGAGTCAGGGAGTCAGGAGTCAGGGAGAAGGGATTTAGGGAGCAGGGAGCAGGGAGCAGGGAGTCAGGAAGCAGGGAGTCAGGGAGTCAGGGAGTCAGGGAGCAGGGAGTCAGGGAGTCAGGGAGTCAGGGAGTCAGGGAGTCAGGGAGCAGGGAGTCAGGGAGTCAGGGAGTCAGGAAGCAGGGAGTCAGGGAGTCAGTGAGTCAGGAATCAAGGAGCAGGGAGTTAGGGAGTCAGGAAGCAGAATCCGTTAGTGAGTTTAGTAAACAGGAACATGGAACGATACAAAAGAAGGTCAGCGTCTGATGACTGAAAGAACAGAGTGTTAGATATAAACGGTAAGTCATCAAGGGAGTAATGAAGTCCAGGTGTGACTGATGATGAGACGCAGGTGTAAGTAATGACGGGTTGCCAGGTTTGGGGAAAGATGGGTTGCCAGATTAGGTAAAAGATGGGTTGCCAGGTGTAAGTAATGATGGGTAGCCAGGTGTAGGTAATGAAGGGTTGCCAGGTGCAAGTAATGATTTGTTGCCAGGTTTGCATAAAGATGGGTTGCCAGGTGTAAATAAAGATGGGTTCCCAGGTTTGCGTAAAGATGGGTTGCCAGGTTTGCATAAAGATGGGGTTGCCAGGTTTGCATAAATATGGGTGGCCAGGTTTGTGTAAAATTGGGTTACCATGTTTGCGTGATTTTGGGGAAGAATTTAAGGGGTCTGAATACTTTACGAAGGCATTGTATATTTAATTAACACCTGGAGACTGGAGACTGCGACACACACACACACAAACACACACACACACACACACACATACACACACACACACACACACATACACACACACACACACACACACACACACACACACCGTCGTCGTCCCTCATCCTCTCCTCCTTTTTGTATCAAGGTCTGTAGTCAGCGTGGAGCCCAATGCCACTATTGCTTTTTATAGGTTCGTCACACTACCAAACCAATCCAAGTTGAGAGAGAAGAAAACGACTGAGCACTTCAGCGTGCTGACAGAACCAGCCTCAACACCCTGAGACACTACACACAGACAGAACCAGCCTCAACACCCTGAGACACTACACACAGACAGAACCAGCCTCAACACCCTGAGACACTACACACAGACACAACCAGCCTCAACACCCTGAGACACTACACACAGACAGAACCAGCCTCCAACACCCTGAGACACTACACACAGACAGAACCAGCCTCACCACACAGACAGATCCAGCCTCAACACCCTGAGACACTACACACAGACAGAACCAGCCTCAACACCCTGAGACACTACACACAGACAGAACCAGCCTCAACACCCTGAGACACTACACACAGACAGAACCAGCCTCAACACACAGACAGAACCAGCCTCAACACCCTGAGACACTACACACAGACAGAACCAGCCTCAACACCCTGAGACACTACACACAGACAGAACCAGCCTCCAACACCCCGAGACACTACACACAGACAGAACCAGCCTCAACACCCTGAGACACTGCACACAGACAGAACCAGCCTCCAACACCCTGAGACACTACACACAGACAGAACCAGCCTCAACACCCTGAAACACACACAGACAGAACCAGCCTCAACACCCTGAGACACTACACACAGACAGAACCAGCCTCAACACCCTGAGACACTACACACAGACAGAACCAGCCTCAACACCCTGAGACACACACAGACAGAACCAGCCTCAACACCCTGAGACACTACACACAGACAGAACCAGCCTCAACACCCTGAGACACACACAGACAGAACCAGCCTCAACACACAGACAGAACCAGCCTCAACACCCTGAGACACTACACACAGACAGAACCAGCCTCAACACACTGAGACACTACACACAGACAGAATCAGCCTCAACACCCTGAAACACTACACACAGACAGAACCAACCTCAACACCCTGAGACACTACACACAGACACAACCAGCCTCAACACCCTGAGACACTACACACAGACAGAACCAGCCTCCAACACCCTGAGACACTACACACAGACAGAACCAGCCTCAACACACAGACAGAACCAGCCTCAACACCCTGAGACACTACACACAGACAGAACCAGCCTTAACACCCTGAGACACTACACACAGACAGAACCAGCCTCAACACACAGACAGATCCAGCCTCAACACCCTGAGACACTACACACAGACAGAACCAGCCTCAACACACAGACAGAACCAGCCTCAACACCCTGAGACACTACACACAGACAGAACCAGCCTTAACACCCTGAGACACTACACACAGACAGAACCAGCCTCACCACACAGACAGATCCAGCCTCAACACCCTGAGACACTACACACAGACAGAACCAGCCTCAACACCCTGAGACACTACACACAGACAGAACCAGCCTCAACACCCTGAGACACTACACACAGACAGAACCAGCCTCAACACCCTGAGACACTACACACAGACAGAACCAGCCTCAACACACAGACAGAACCAGCCTCAACACCCTGAGACACTACACACAGACAGAACCAGCCTCAACACCCTGAGACACTACACACAGACAGAACCAGCCTCAACACACAGACAGATCCAGCCTCAACACCCTGAGACACACACAGACAGAACCAGCCTCAACACACAGACAGAACCAGCCTCAACACCCTGAGACACACACAGACAGAACCAGCCTCAACACCCTGAGACACTACACACAGACAGAACCAGTCTCAACACCCTGAGACACTACACACAGACAGAACCAGCCTCAACACACTGAGACACTACACACAGACAGAATCAGCCTCAACACCCTGAAACACTACACACAGACAGAACCAACCTCAACACCCTGAGACACTACACACAGACAGAACCAGCCTCAACACCCTGAGACACTACACACAGACAGAACCAGCCTCAACACCCTGAGACACTACACACAGACAGAACCAGCCTCAACACCCTGAGACACTACACACAGACAGAACCAGCCTCCAACACCCTGAGACACTACACACAGACAGAACCAGCCTCAACACACAGACAGAACCATCCTCAACACCCTGAGACACTACACACAGACAGAACCAGTCTCAACACCCTGAAACACTACACACAGACAGAACCAGCCTCAACACACAGACAGAACCAGCCTCAACACACAGACAGAACCAGCCTCAACACCCTGAGACACTACACACAGACAGAACCAGCCTCAACACCCTGAGACACTACACACAGAGAGAACCAGTCTCAACACCCTGAGACACTACACACAGATAGAACCAGCCTCAACACCCTGAGACACTACACACAGACAGAACCAGCCTCAACACCCTGAGACACTACACACAGACAGAACCAGCCTCAACACCCTGAGACACTACACACAGACAGAACCAGCCTCCAACACCCTGAGACACTACACACAGACAGAACCAGCCTCAACACCCTGAGACACTACACACAGACAGAACCAGCCTCAACACCCTGAAACACTACACACAGACAGAACCAGCCTCCAACACCCTGAGACACTACACACAGACAGAACCAGCCTCAACACCCTGAGACACTACACACAGACAGAACCAGCCTCAACACCCTGAAACACTACACACAGACAGAACCAGCCTCCAACACCCTGAGACACTACACACAGACAGAACCAGCCTCAACACCCTGAGACACTACACACAGACAGAACCAGCCTCCAACACCCTGAGACACTACACACAGACAGAACCAGCCTCCAACACCCTGAGACACTACACACAGACAGAACCAGCCTCAACACCCTGAGACACACACAGACAGAACCAGCCTCAACACACAGACAGAACCATCCTCAACACCCTGAGACACTACACACAGACAGAACCAGCCTCCAACACCCTGAGACACTACACACAGACAGAACCAGCCTCAACACCCTGAGACACTACACACAGACAGAACCAGCCTCAACACACAGACAGAACCAGCCTCAACACCCTGAGACACTACACACAGACAGAACCAGCCTCAACACCCTGAGACACTACACACAGACAGAACCAGCCTCCAACACCCTGAGACACTACACACAGACAGAACCAGCCTCCAACACCCTGAGACACTACACACAGACAGAACCAGCCTCAACACCCTGAGACACTACACACAGACAGAACCAGCCTCAACACCCTGAGACACTACACACAGACAGAACCAGCCTCAACACACAGACAGAACCAGCCTCAACACCCTGAGACACTACACACAGACAGAACCAGCCTCAACACACAGACAGAACCAGCCTCAACACCCTGAGACACTACACACAGACAGAACCAGCCAAAATGTCACCCTATTCCCTACGTAGTACACTCGGTCCCCATAGGGTTCAGGGTAAAGTAGTGCACTACGTAGTGGATATTTTTCCCTTTGGGGACGTGTTGTTTTTTATTATTTTATTCTCCCATTACAGACTGAAAATGAAATTGGCATTTCTGTTTAAGCTTCACAAATTGATTTCTCACCCCCTGGGTGGTAAGTAATAAGAATTACTGAGCATGAAAGAGAAGCAATCGTTTCAGCATTTAAAAAGAAGAAGTTACACGAAGAAAACCTACACTCTCATTTATTTTTTCTTGCCCCGTACCTGAATCAATTTTCTTCAAGGTTTCAAAAGACAATATGAGGTGTTTTTTTTTGGGGGGGGGGGTTTCAATCCCTCCATTACACCAGAAATTCGAGTTAAGGCCTTCTCTCCACAAACCTATTAACAACTGCTTTCAAACTCCTTCCATCCAGTACCTCATGACAACATCACCTCCACGTTAACAGTGTTGGATAACACAGCTCCTTCCATCCAGTACCTCCTGATAACACAACATCACCTCCACGTTAACAGTGTTGGATAACACAGCTCCTTCCATCCAGTACCTCCTGATAACACAGCTCCTTCCATCCAATACCTCCTGATAACATCACCTCCATGTTAACAGTGTTGGATAACACAGCTGCTTCCATCCAATACCCCCTGATAACACAGCTCCTTCCATCCAGTACCTCCTGATAACACAGCTCCTTCCATCCAGTACCTCCTGATAACACAGCTCCTTCCATCCAATACCTCCTGATAACACAGCTCCTTCCATCCTATACCTCCTGATAACTCAGCTCCTTCCATCCAATACCTCCTGATAACACAGCTCCTTCCATCCAATACCTCCTGATAACACAGCTCCTTCCATCCTATACCTCCTGATAACACAGCTCCTTCCATCCAATACCTCCTGATAACACAGCTCCTTCCATCCAATACCTCCTGATAACACAGCTCCTTCCATCCAGTACCTCCTGATAACACAGCTCCTTCCATCCAATACCTCCTGATAACACAGCTCCTTCCATCCAGTACCTCCTGATAACACAGCTCCTTCCATCCAATAACTCCTGACAACATCACCTCCATGTTGGATAACACAGCTCCTTCCATCCAGTACCTCCTGATAACATCACCTCCATGTTGGATAACACAGCTCCTTCCATCCAATACCTCCTGATAACACAGCTCCTTCCATCCAATACCTCCTGATAACACAGCTCCTTCCATCCAATACCTCCTGATAACACAGCTCTTTCCATCCAATACCTCCTGATAACACAGCTCCTTCCATCCAATAACTCCTGATAACATCACCTCCATGTTGGATAACACAGCTCCTTCCATCCAATACCTCCTGATAACACAGCTCCTTCCATCCAATACCTCCTGATAACACAGCTCTTTCCATCCAATACCTCCTGATAACACAGCTCCTTCCATCCAATACCTCCTGATAACACAGCTCCTTCCATCCAATACCCCCTGATAACACAGCTCCTTCCATCCAATACCTCCTGACAACACAGCTACTTCTATCCAGTACCTCCTGATAACACAGCTCCTTCCATCCAATACCTCCTGATAACACATCTCCTTCCATCCTATACCTCCTGACAACATCACCTCCATGTTGGATAACACAGCTCCTTCCATCCGGTACCTCCTGATAACATCACCTCCACGTTGGATAACACAGCTCCTTCCATCCAATACCTCCTGATAACACATCTCTTTCCATCCAGTACCTCCTGATAACACAGCTCCTTCCATCCAATACCTCCTGACAACATCACCTACATGTTGGATAACACAGCTCCTTCCATCCAATACCTCCTGATAACACAGCTCCTTCCATCCAGTACCTCCTGATAACACTGCTCCTTCCATCCAGTACCTCCTGATAACACAGCTCTTTCCATCCAGTACCTCCTGATAACACAGCTCCTTCCATCCAATACCTCCTGATAACACAGCTCCTTCCATCCAATACCTCCTGATAACACAGCTCCTTCCATCCAATACCTCCTGATAACACAGCTCCTTCCATCCAGTACCTCCTGATAACACAGCTCCTTCCATCCAGTACCTCCTGATAACACAGCTCCTTCCATCCAGTACCTCCTGATAACATCACCTTCATGTTGGATAACACAGCTCCTACCATCCAATACCTCCTGATAACACAGCTCCTTCAATCCAGTACCTCCTGATAACACAGCTCCTTCCATCCAGTACCTCCTGATAACACAGCTCCTTCCATCCAGTACCTCCTGATAACACAGCTCCTTCCATCCAGTACCTCCTGATAACATCACCTCCATGTTGGATAACACAGCTTCTTCCATCCAATACCTCCTGATAACACAGCTCCTTCCATCCAATACCTCCTGACAACACAGCTCCTTCCATCCAGTACCTCCTGATAACATCACCTCCATGTTGGATAACACAGCTCCTTCCATCCAATACCTCCTGATAACACAGCTCCTTCCATCCAGTACCTCCTGATAACATCACCTCCATGTTGGATAACACAGCTCCTACCATCCAATACCTCCTGATAACACAGCTCCTTCCATCCAATACCTCCTGATAACACAGCTCCTTCCATCCAATACCTCCTGATAACACAGCTCCTTCCATCCAATACCTCCTGATAACACAGCTCCTTCCATCCAATACCTCCTGATAACACAGCTCTTTCCATCCAATACCTCCTGATAACACAGCTCCTTCCATCCAATACCTCCTGATAACACAGCTCCTTCCATCCAATACCCCCTGATAACACAGCTCCTTCCACCCAGTACCTCCTGATAACACAGCTCCTTCCATCCAATACCTCCTGACAACACAGCTCCTTCCATCCAGTACCTCCTGATAACACAGCTCCTTCCATCCAATACCTCCTGATAACACATCTCCTTCCATCCTATACCTTCTGACAACATCACCTCCATGTTGGATAACACAGCTCCTTCCATCCAATACCTCCTGATAACACAGCTCCTTCCATCCAATACCTCCTGACAACATCACCTCCATGTTGGATAACACAGCTCCTTCCATCCAATACCTCCTGATAACACAGCTCCTTCCATCCAGTACCTCCTGATAACACAGCTCCTTCCATCCAGTACCTCCTGATAACACAGCTCCTTCCATCCAGTACCTCCTGATAACACAGCTCCTTCCATCCAATACCTCCTGATAACACATCTCCTTCCATCCTATACCTCCTGATAACACAGCTCCTTCCATCCAATACCTCCTGATAACACATCTCCTTCCATCCTATACCTCCTGATAACACATCTCCTTCCATCCTATACCTCCTATACCTGCATCCTATAACTCCTCTATTGAATGAGAAGGTCAGTCAGCTGTTGGTAACAGAACCTCTGTCTATTGAATGAGAAGGTCAGTCCGCTGTTGGTAACAGAACCTCTGTCTATTGAATGAGAAGGTCAGTCAGCAGTTGGTAACAGAACCTCTGTCTATTGAATGAGAAGGTCAGTCAGCTGTTGGTAACAGAACCTCTGTCTATTGAATGAGAAGGTCAGTCCGCTGTTGGTAACAGAACCTCTGTCTATTGAATGAGAAGGTCAGTCAGCAGTTGGTAACAGAACCTCTGTCTATTGAGTGAGAAGGTCAGTCAGCTGTTGGTAACAGAACCTCTGTCTATTGAATGAGAAGGTCAGTCAGCAGTTGGTAACAGAACCTCTGTCTATTGAGTGAGAAGGTCAGTCAGCTGTTGGTAACAGAACCTCTGTCTATTGAATGAGAAGGTCAGTCCGCTGTTGGTAACAGAACCTCTGTCTATTGAATGAGAAGGTCAGTCCGCTGTTGGTAACAGAACCTCTGTCTATTGAATGAGAAGGTCAGTCAGCTGTTGTTAACAGAACCTCTGTCTATTGAATGAGAAGGTCAGTCCGCTGTTGGTAACAGAACCGCTGTCTATTGAATGAGAAGGTCAGTCAGCTGTTGGTAACAGAACCTCTGTCTATTGAATGAGAAGGTCAGTCAGCAGTTGGTAACAGAACCTCTGTCTATTGAATGAGAAGGTCAGTCAGCAGTTGGTAACAGAACCTCTGTCTATTGAATGAGAAGGTCAGTCAGCTGTTGGTAACAGAACCTCTGTCTATTGAATGAGAAGGTCAGTCAGCAGTTGGTTACAGAACCTCTGTCTATTGAATGAGAAGGTCAGTCAGCTGTTGGTAACAGAACCTCTGTCTATTGAATGAGAAGGTCAGTCCGCTGTTGGTAACAGAACCGCTGTCTATTGAATGAGAAGGTCAGTCAGCTGTTGGTAACAGAACCTCTGTCTATTGAATGAGAAGGTCAGTCAGCTGTTGGTAACAGAACCTCTGTCTATTGAATGAGAAGGTCAGTCCGCTGTTGGTAACAGAACCTCTGTCTATTGAATG
>NC_143039.1:8047500-8052500 GCF_057628025.1 Oncorhynchus mykiss | reverse complement strand
CAGGGAAAACCAAACTCATGATCCCATGTAGTTTAAAAAACTCTCCGCCCCTATGGGACTCCCAATCACGTCCGGATGTGATACAGCCCGGATTCAAACCGGGAACTTATATAATATATCTCAGCTTTGCATCAAGGAAAAATAAAACGCTGTAGTTTTTAACAAAGTAAAACGCTTGATCTGACTTTTTAACGCCCCAGTGTCAAAGACACATGGAATCACATGATCAAAATAATAATCTTGTTTTTTTGCGGAGGAACGTCTTCACACGATTACACGGTTCATCTCGGCGTAAACGGATACATAATAAGGTAAGTAATCACAGACAACAAAAAGCCATTTATTATCCAATTAATCTTCTTTAGAAAAAAAATTAGAATCAACCAATCAGTGAAGTCTGAATCGTCTATTAGCAGGAAGCAGAGAGAGAGAGCGCAAAGGAAGTGTATGATACATGATGGGCGGCGTCCCAAACAGGAAGCCCTATTCCCTACATAGTGCACTACTTTTAACCACGGGGTCAATACTATTTAGGGAACATGAATTAGGGAGCCGTTCTCATCGTGTTCGTCACTCTTCACCTTCGTGTTCCGTTTGTTCCGTCTTCTGTTGTGAAACTTCTAGTTATGTCTGTTTCTTTCTTCTTTTTTTTTACCCATAATGCACGTCTGTCTTCCCCCTTTTCAGCAGGAATGGCAGGTCATTAACAATAATGTTGAGTAATCACCCTCAACGCATAAAGGAACACACACACACACACACACACACATCCCATTACTACAGACCACAAATCCAGAGGACCAAACACGCTCAGTACAGACTATGTTACCTTCTATTTCAACACGTGAATTACCTACTGTAGACCTGTAAATATTTACACCTCCAGAAGCATGACTTCACTCTTGTGACCCTCCTCTGTCCAGACACAGAGGTGTGACTTCGCTCTTGTCCCCTCCTCTGTCCAGACACAGAGGTGTGACTTCACTCTTGTCCCCTCCTCTGTCCAGACACAGAGGTGTGACTTCACTCTTGTCCCCTCCTCTATCAAGACACAGAGGTGTGACTTCACTCTTGTCCCCTCCTCTATCAAGACACAGAGGTGTGACTTCACTCTTGTGACCTCCTCTATCAAGACACAGAGGTGTGATTTCACTCTTGTGACCTCCTCTGTCCAGACACAGAGGTGTGACTTCACTCTTGTCCCCTCCTCTATCAAGACACAGAGGTGTGATTTCACTCTTGTGACCTCCTCTGTCCAGACACAGAGGTGTGACTTCACACTTGTCCCCTCCTCTGTCCAGACACAGAGGTGTGACTTCACTCTTGTCCCCTCCTCTGTCCAGACACAGAGGTGTGACTTCACTCTTAATCCCTTCCTCTGTCCAGACACAGAGGTGTGACTTCACTCTTGTGACCTCCTCTGTCCAGACACAGAGGTTTGACTTCACTGTTGTGACCTCCAATGTCCAGACACAGAGGTGTGACTTCACTCTTGTGACCCTCCTCTGTCCAGACACAGAGGTGTGACTTCACTCTTGTCCCCTCCTCTGTCCAGACACAGAGGTGTGACTTCACTCTTGTCCCCTCCTCTGTCCAGACACAGAGGTGTGACTTCACTCTTGTCCCCTCCTCTGTCCAGACATAGAGGTGTGACTTCACTCTTCACCTCCTCTGTCCAGACACAGAGGTGTGACTTCACTCTTGTGACCCTCCTCTGTCCAGACACAGAGGTGTGACTTCACTCTTGTGATCTCCTCTGTCCAGACACAGAAGTGTGACTTCACTCAACACCTCCTCTGTCCAGACACAGAGGTGTGACTTCACTCTTGTGACCCTCCTCTGTCCAGACACAGAGGTGTGACTTCACTCTTGTGATCTCCTCTGTCCAGACACAGAGGTGTGACTTCACTCTTGTCCCCTCCTCTGTCCAGACACAGAGGTGTGACTTCACTCTTGTGACCCTCCTCTGTCCAGACACAGAGGTGTGACTTCACTCTTGTCCCCTCCTCTGTCCAGATACAGAGGTGTGACTTCACTCTTGTCCCCTCCTCTGTCCAGACACAGAGGTGTGACTTCACTCTTGTCCCCTCCTCTGTCCAGACACAGAGGTGTGACTTCACTCTTGTCCCCTCCTCTGTCCAGACACAGAGGTGTGACTTCACTCTTGTGACCCTCCTCTGTCCAGACACAGAGGTGTGACTTCACTCTTGTGATCTCCTCTGTCCAGACACAGAGGTGTGACTTCACTCTTGTGATCTCCTCTGTCCAGACACAGAGGTGTGACTTCACTCTTGTCCCCTCCTCTGTCCAGACACAGAGGTGTGACTTCACTCTTGTCCCCTCCTCTGTCCAGACACAGAGGTGTGACTTCACTCTTGTGATCTCCTCTGTCCAGACACAGAGGTGTGATTTCACTCTTGTGACCTCCTCTGTCCAGACACAGAGGTGTGACTTCACTCTTGTCCCCTCCTCTATCAAGACACAGAGGTGTGATTTCACTCTTGTGACCTCCTCTGTCCAGACACAGAGGTGTGACTTCACACTTGTCCCCTCCTCTGTCCAGACACAGAGGTGTGACTTCACTCTTGTCCCCTCCTCTGTCCAGACACAGAGGTGTGACTTCACTCTTGTCCCTTCCTCTGTCCAGACACAGAGGTGTGACTTCACTCTTGTGACCTCCTCTGTCCAGACACAGAGGTTTGACTTCACTGTTGTGACCTCCAATGTCCAGACACAGAGGTGTGACTTCACTCTTGTGACCCTCCTCTGTCCAGACACAGAGGTGTGACTTCACTCTTGTCCCCTCCTCTGTCCAGACACAGAGGTGTGACTTCACTCTTGTCCCCTCCTCTGTCCAGACACAGAGGTGTGACTTCACTCTTGTCCCCTCCTCTGTCCAGACATAGAGGTGTGACTTCACTCTTCACCTCCTCTGTCCAGACACAGAGGTGTGACTTCACTCTTGTGACCCTCCTCTGTCCAGACACAGAGGTGTGACTTCACTCTTGTGATCTCCTCTGTCCAGACACAGAAGTGTGACTTCACTCTTCACCTCCTCTGTCCAGACACAGAGGTGTGACTTCACTCTTGTGACCCTCCTCTGTCCAGACACAGAGGTGTGACTTCACTCTTGTGATCTCCTCTGTCCAGACACAGAGGTGTGACTTCACTCTTGTCCCCTCCTCTGTCCAGACACAGAGGTGTGACTTCACTCTTGTGACCCTCCTCTGTCCAGACACAGAGGTGTGACTTCACTCTTGTCCCCTCCTCTGTCCAGATACAGAGGTGTGACTTCACTCTTGTCCCCTCCTCTGTCCAGACACAGAGGTGTGACTTCACTCTTGTCCCCTCCTCTGTCCAGACACAGAGGTGTGACTTCACTCTTGTCCCCTCCTCTGTCCAGACACAGAGGTGTGACTTCACTCTTGTGACCCTCCTCTGTCCAGACACAGAGGTGTGACTTCACTCTTGTGATCTCCTCTGTCCAGACACAGAGGTGTGACTTCACTCTTGTGATCTCCTCTGTCCAGACACAGAGGTGTGACTTCACTCTTGTCCCCTCCTCTGTCCAGACACAGAGGTGTGACTTCACTCTTGTCCCCTCCTCTGTCCAGACACAGAGGTGTGACTTCACTCTTGTCCCCTCCTCTGTCCAGACACAGAGGTGTGACTTCACTCTTGTCCCCTCCTCTGTCCAGACACAGAGGTGTGACTTCACTCTTGTCCCCTCCTCTGTCCAGACACAGAGGTGTGACTTCACTCTTGTGACCCTCCTCTGTCCAGACACAGAGGTGTGACTTCACTCTTGTGACCCTCCTCTGTCCAGACACAGAGGTGTGACTTCACTCTTGTGACCCTCCTCTGTCCAGACACAGAGGTGTGACTTCACTCTTGTGACCCTCCTCTGTCCAGACACAGAGGTGTGACTTCACTCTTGTGATCTCCTCTGTCCAGACACAGAGGTGTGACTTCACTCTTGTGATCTCCTCTGTCCAGACACAGAGGTGTGACTTCACTCTTGTCCCCTCCTCTGTCCAGACACAGAGGTGTGACTTCACTCTTGTCCCCTCCTCTGTCCAGACACAGAGGTGTGACTTCACTCTTGTCCCCTCCTCTGTCCAGACACAGAGGTGTGACTTCACTCTTGTCCCCTCCTCTGTCCAGACACAGAGGTGTGACTTCACTCTTGTCCCCTCCTCTGTCCAGACACAGAGGTGTGACTTCACTCTTGTGACCCTCCTCTGTCCAGACACAGAGGTGTGACTTCACTCTTGTGACCCTCCTCTGTCCAGACACAGAGGTGTGACTTCACTCTTGTGACCCTCCTCTGTCCAGACACAGAGGTGTGACTTCACTCTTGTGACCCTCCTCTGTCCAGACACAGAGGTGTGCCTTCACTCTTGTGACCCTCCTCAGTCCAGACACAGAGGTGTGACTTCACTCTTGTCCCCTCCTCTGTCCAGACACAGAGGTGTGACTTCACTCTTGTCCCCTCCTCTGTCCAGACACAGAGGTGTGACTTCACTCTTGTCCCCTCCTCTGTCCAGACACAGAGGTGTGACTTCACTCTTGTCCCCTCCTCTGTCCAGACACAGAAAAAGGAAGTCCTGACAGACTCAACAAGAGGGAAGAGGAGGGGGAAGTGTGTGTCTGTTCAATAGAATGGGGTTGAGCGGGTTAGGGGGTAACAGGAAGTGTGTCTGGTCAAGGTACCAAACATGTTCCTCATTACCTGTGGGGTCATGGGTCAGGCCTATCAGGACAGTTGTACCAGCCACCCTCCACGTATCGTTCCCTCTCTACCTTCCCTCCATCCCCCTCCCTTGTTCCCTCTCTACCTTCCCTCGTTCCCTCTCCATCCCCCCTCCCTTGTTCCCTCTCTACCTCCCTCCTTCCCTCTTCATCCCCCTACCTTGTTCCCTCTCTACCTTCCCTCCATCCCCTCTCCCTTGTTCCCTCTCTACCTCCCTCATTCCCTCTCCATCCCCCCTCCCTTGTTC
>NC_143039.1:8035000-8045000 GCF_057628025.1 Oncorhynchus mykiss | reverse complement strand
CTCTGTTCCTCTCCACATGTCCATTATTAGGGGCCCTGTAACATCTGTTGGTTACTGGGGTTTTTAGATTCAATAAATGTAAGTTTGAGAGAGAAAACCTGATTTAAAAAAATAAATAATAATAATAATTGAAAAAAAGAAAACCGGAATATGGATAAATAAAATAAACCCAAACAGGCATCAGGCAAAAAAAAAGAGAAAAGTAAATTGAGTTTATATGGCTCAACGTTACACACAATACTGACACTGATTTATCTAAAAGCACTGTGTTATTAAATGTACCATGATGCATTTCACTTGATCTTAGCTCTTACTGGATTGGAACCTGATGGACATAAGAGAACAGCAGGGGCTGAGCCCTGAAATGGATCCCTATTCCCCCATAGGACTGGTCTAAAGTAGTGCACTATGAAGGGAATAGGGTTCTATAGGACTCTGGTCTAAAGTAGTGCACTATATAGGGAATAGGGTTCTATAGGGCCCTGGTCTAAAGTAGTGCACTATATAGGGAATAGGGTTCTATAGGGCTCTGGTCTAAAGTAGTGCACTATATAGGGAACAGAGCTCTGGTCTAAAGTAGTGCACTATATAGGGAACAGGGTATTATAGGACTCTGGTCTAAAGTAGTGCCCTATATAGGGAACAGGGTATTATAGGACTCTGGTCTAAAGTAGTGCCCTATATAGGGAACAGGGCTCTGGTCTATAGTTGTGCCCTATATAGGGAACAGGGCTCTGGTCTAAAGTAGTGCACTATATAGGGAACAGGGCTCTGGTCTAAAGTAGTGCCCTATATAGGGAACAGGGCTCTGGTCTAAAGTAGTGCACTATATAGGGAACAGGGCACTGGTCTAAAGTAGTGCCCTATATAGGGAACAGGGCTCTGGTCTAAAGTAGTGCACTATATAGGGAACAGGGCTCTGGTCTAAAGTAGTGCCCTATATAGGGCACAGGGCTCTGGTCTATAGTAGTACACTATATAGGGAACAGGGCTCTGGTCTAAAGTAGTGCACTATATAGGGAACAGGGCTCTGGTCTAAAGTAGTGCCCTATATAGGGAACAGGGTATTATAGGACTCTGGTCTAAAGTAGTGCCCTATATAGGGAACAGGGCTCTGGTCTAAAGTACTGCCCTATATAGGGAACAGGGTATTATAGGACTCTGGTCTAAAGTAGTGCCCTATATAGGGAACAGGGCTCTGGTCTGAAGTAGTGCACTATATAGGGAACAGGGTGCCATTTTAGACACTGGATGACGAATGAAGATGTTAATGATGATGTCACAATACCAAGATTGACCAATAAGCACGTAAGAGACGACTCCCATCGTTCCTAGAATAATTCCAATGGCCATTTAAACCATGATGGATCTGCTTCAGCATAATGGGAGAGTCAGTGACAGTCATTCAGAGAGATTGTGTGTGTGTGTGTGTGTGTCTGTGTGTGTGACGGGCTGCACGTAAAATGTAGAGGCCATTGGCTTAAGAGGTCAAGTCTCTCTCGTCAGTCCACTCAAGGCTCTGAGATGGAAAGGGTCGTCAATCCACTCAAGGCTCTGAGATGGAAAGGGTCGTCAATCCACTCAAGGCTCTGAGATGGAAAGGGTCGTCAGTCCACTCAAGACTCTGAGATGGAAAGGGTCGTCAATCCACTCAAGACTCCACACAGGACGAGAGATACTTTACTTAAACTGACCAGCAGATCACAGCCACGCTGGCTTGAAGTTAGACCAGGAATACAAACAGAAAATACATTTAATTATTGGACAAGTTCAGGTAACTGGCAAAAATAAAAGAAACCCTTGAGTATATGAGGGGTACATAGTATGTTGAAAGCAGGTGCTTCCACACAGGCGTGGCTCCTGAGTTAATTAAGCAATTAACCCCTAGAAGTGTAAGTCGTTGGGGGAGGGGGTTCTACTAGGCTAAAATATGGAATTGTTTTTAGATGGTCATGTAGGTATTTGATTTAGAATTTAAGGACACCTGTAGGTATTTAAATATACACATATATATATTTATAGGGACATAAATATATTGAATTTGGCCTTTTACTACTATAGCCCATAGAAACACATTGAATAACACCTTTATAAATGGCACAACTGACCGTCAAAAAATGAATCCTAAAAATAAATCATGAAAATGAGAATATTAAAAAAGTTATATATATATTTTATTTTTTTAACATCTATTATATATGTTTGTTGTGTGAATGAACACAATTGGAAACCTTTAAGATTTAAAAGAGTACATTGATTTAAAAGCTCTTGTGAATTCCTTCCTCTGATTGGGTTATAAACCAGATCTGTGAATTCCTTCCTCTGATTGGGTTATAAACCAGAACTGTGAATTCCTTCCTCTGATTGGGTTATAAACCAGATCTGTGAATTCCTTCCTCTGATTGGGTTATAAACCAGATCTGTGAATTACTTCCTCTGATTGGGTTATAAACCAGATCTGTGAATTCCTTCCTCTGATTGGGTTATAAACCAGATCTGTGAATTCCTTCCTCTGATTGGGTTATAAACCAGATCTGTGAATTCCTTCCTCTGATTGGGTTATAAACCAGATCTGTGAATTCCTTCCTCTGATTGGGTTATAAACCAGATCTGTGAATTCCTTCCTCTGATTGGGTTATAAACCAGATCTGTGAATTCCTTCCTCTGATTGGGCTATAAACCAGATCTGTGAATTCCTTCCTCTGATTGGGTTATAAACCAGATCTGTGAATTCCTTCCTCTGATTGGGTTATAAACCAGATCTGTGAATTCCTTCCTCTGATTGGGTTATAAACCAGATCTGTGAATTCCTTCCTCTGATTGGGTTATAAACCAGATCTGTGAATTCCTTCCTCTGATTGGGTTATAAACCAGATCTGTGAATTCCTTCCTCTGATTGGGTTATAAACCAGATCTGTGAATTCCTTCCTCTGATTGGGTTATAAACCAGATCTGTGAATTCCTTCCTCTGATTGGGCTATAAACCAGATCTGTGAATTCCTTCCTCTGATTGGGTTATAAACCAGATCTGTGAATTCCTTCCTCTGATTGGGTTATAAACCAGATCTGTGAATTCCTTCCTCTGATTGGGTTATAAACCAGATCTGTGAATTCCTTCCTCTGATTGGGTTATAAACCAGATCTGTGAATTCCTTCCTCTGATTGGGTTATAAACCAGATCTGTGAATTCCTTCCTCTGATTGGGTTATAAACCAGATCTGTGAATTCCTTCCTCTGATTGGGTTATAAACCAGATCTGTGAATTCCTTCCTCTGATTGGGTTATAAACCAGATCTGTGAATTCCTTCCTCTGATTGGGTTATAAACCAGATCTGTGAATTCCTTCCTCTGATTGGGCTATAAACCAGATCTGTGAATTCCTTCCTCTGATTGGGCTATAAACCAGATCTGTGAATTCCTTCCTCTGATTGGGTTATAAACCAGATCTGTGAATTCCTTCCTCTGATTGGGTTATAAACCAGATCTGTGAATTCCTTCCTCTGATTGGGTTATAAACCAGATCTGTGAATTCCTTCCTCTGATTGGGCTATAAACCAGATCTGTGAATTCCTTCCTCTGATTGGGTTATAAACCAGATCTGTGAATTCCTTCCTCTGATTGGGTTATAAACCAGATCTGTGAATTCCTTCCTCTGATTGGGCTATAAACCAGATCTGTGAATTCCTTCCTCTGATTGGGTTATAAACCAGATCTGTGAATTCCTTCCTCTGATTGGGTTATAAACCAGATCTGTGAATTCCTTCCTCTGATTGGGCTATAAACCAGATCTGTGAATTCCTTCCTCTGATTGGGTTATAAACCAGATCTGTGAATTCCTTCCTCTGATTGGGTTATAAACCAGATCTGTGAATTCCTTCCTCTGATTGGGCTATAAACCAGATCTGTGAATTCCTTCCTCTGATTGGGCTATAAACCAGATCTGTGAATTCCTTCCTCTGATTGGGTTATAAACCAGATCTGTGAATTCCTTCCTCTGATTGGGTTATAAACCAGATCTGTGAATTCCTTCCTCTGATTGGGCTATAAACCAGATCTGTGAATTCCTTCCTCTGATTGGGCTATAAACCAGATCTGTGAATTCCTTCCTCTGATTGGGCTATAAACCAGATCTGTGAATTCCTTCCTCTGATTGGGTTATAAACCAGATCTGTGAATTCCTTCCTCTGATTGGGTTATAAACCAGATCTGTGAATTCCTTCCTCTGATTGGGTTATAAACCAGATCTGTGAATTCCTTCCTCTGATTGGGCTATAAACCAGATCTGTGAATTCCTTCCTCTGATTGGGTTATAAACCAGATCTGTGAATTCCTTCCTCTGATTGGGTTATAAACCAGATCTGTGAATTCCTTCCTCTGATTGGGCTATAAACCAGATCTGTGAATTCCTTCCTCTGATTGGGCTATAAACCAGATCTGTGAATTCCTTCCTCTGATTGGGCTATAAACCAGATCTGTGAATTCCTTCCTCTGATTGGGTTATAAACCAGATCTGTGAATTCCTTCCTCTGATTGGGTTATAAACCAGATCTGTGAATTCCTTCCTCTGATTGGGTTATAAACCAGATCTGTGAATTCCTTCCTCTGATTGGGTTATAAACCAGATCTGTGAATTCCTTCCTCTGATTGGGTTATAAACCAGATCTGTGAATTCCTTCCTCTGATTGGGCTATAAACCAGATCTGTGAATTCCTTCCTCTGATTGGGTTATAAACCAGATCTGTGAATTCCTTCCTCTGATTGGGTTATAAACCAGATCTGTGAATTCCTTCCTCTGATTGGGCTATAAACCAGATCTGTGAATTCCTTCCTCTGATTGGGTTATAAACCAGATCTGTGAATTCCTTCCTCTGATTGGGTTATAAACCAGAACTGTGAATTCCTTCCTCTGATTGGGCTATAAACCAGATCTGTGAATTCCTTCCTCTGATTGGGTTATAAACCAGATCTGTGAATTCCTTCCTCTGATTGGGTTATAAACCAGAACTGTGAATTCCTTCCTCTGATTGGGTTCTAAACCAGATCTGTGAATTCCTTCCTCTGATTGGGTTATAAACCAGATCTGTGAATTACTTCCTCTGATTGGGTTATAAACCAGATCTGTGAATTCCTTCCTCTGTAACCCTTCCTCTGATTGGATGATTAACCAGATCTGTTTCCAACACCCTGTATCCATGAAGAGATGGATTTCCAATCAAAAATAAGACTCCAATGAATGATATTATTTCTTTATACTCAAAAAAAAAACAATTATTATATTGTTTCTTTATATAAAAAAAAAAACATGATACTCTTTAAGTCTTGTCTGCGTCTGTTTTCCACAATGAAGAGATGAATTTCAAATCATCCAATTATTATTATTATTTTTTTTTTTTGTAATTGATACAATTGTATCCCTTTAAAATAATGTCTGTCTGGGGACCCAGTACAACAACAACAACAACAACAACAACAACAGCCGCGATAAAACATAATGGAAGGATGAAATAAATAATAACAGGCCTGAAAATAAATCATCCAAAAGTTTCTCCACATGATGCTGCAACCAAAGAAAGAGAGACACAGTTCAGAGAATCTGAAATATAAACCCACAGCCAAACCAAGTCTCTGATGCTCATCATACACTCTATATATATATACATACAAAAGTATGTGGACACCCCTTCAAATGAGTGGATTTGGCTATTTCAGCCACATCCGTTGCTGACAGGTGTTTAAAATCGAAGCGCACAGCCATGCCATCTCCATAGACAAACATTGGCAGTAGAATGAACCTCTATTGAAGAGTTCAGTGACTTTTCAACGAGGCAGCGTCGCGGGATTCCACTTTTCCAACGAGTCAGTTCGTCAAATTTCTGCTCTGCTAAAAGCTGCCCCGGTCAACTGTAAGTGCTGTTGTTGTGAGCAACAACGGCTCAGCCGCTAAGTGGTAGGCCACACAAAGCTCACAGAAGAGTTTCGTGACTTTCAAAGTGGCACCGTCATAGGATGCCATTTTTCCAACAAGTTCATCTAGCAAGTGTCTGATATTTTCAACCTCTCCCTGGCCGAGTCTGTAATACCAACATGTTTCAAGCAGACCACCATAGTCTGGTAGCCTAGTGGTTAGGAAGGTTGCAAGTTCAAACCCCCGAGCTGACAAGGTACAAATCTGTCGTTCTGCCCCTGAACAGGCAGTTAACCCACTCTTCCTAGACCAGTTAACCCACTGTTCCTAGACCAGTTAACCCTCTGTTCCTAGACCAGTTAACCCACTCTTCCTAGACCAGTTAACCCACTGTTCCTAGACCAGTTAACCCTCTGTTCCTAGACCAGTTAACCCACTCTTCCTAGACCAGTTAACCCACTGTTCCTAGACCAGTTAACCCACTGTTCCTAGACCAGTTAACCCACTGTTCCTAGACCAGTTAACCCTCTGTTCCTAGACCAGTTAACCCACTGTTCCTAGGCCGTCATTGAAAATAAGAATTTGTTATTTTAACTGACTTGCCGAGTTAAATAAAGGTAAAATAAATAAAACATTAAAAAAAATAGTCCCTGTACCCAAGGTAACCTGCCTAAATGATTACCTCCTCCGTAGCACTCACATCAGTAGCCGTGAAGTGCTTTGAAAGGCTGGTCATGGCTCACATCAACACCATCATGCCAGAAACCCTACACCCCACTCTAATTTGCATACCGCCACCACACACCCACAGATGATGCAATCTCTACCGCACTCCACACTGCCCTTTCCCACCTGAACAAGAGGAACACTTATGTGAGAGAACGCTGCTCATTGACTACAGCTCAGCGTTCAACACCGTAGCGACCACACATCTGCCACACTGATCCTCAACACGGGGGGGCCCTTCAGATTCAAGTTCCTTGTCGTCCGCCATCACCAACAAACTATGATGGTGCCGAACACACCAAGACAGTCGTGAAGAGGGAAAGACAACACCTTTTCCCCCCACCTAAAGAGACCGAAAAGAGTTGGCATATGTGTCCTCAGAGTCCTCCAGAAACGTTCTACGGCTGCACCATCGAGAGCATCCTGACCGGTTACCTCACCGCCAGGTGTCGCTAGTCACTTTAAATAACGCCAATTTAATCATGTTTACGTATCCTACATTACTTATCTCATAGGTATGTATTCTATACATACTGTATATACTACATATTCTGCACCATCGAGAGCATCCTGACAGGTGGCGTCACCGACAGGTGTCGCTAGTCACTTTAAATAACGCCAATTTAATCATGTTTGCGTATCCTACATTACTTATCTCATAGGTATATATTCTCTACATACTGTATATACTACATATACTATACCATCTACTCATCTCTTATGTATATATTGTACTCTATACCATCTACTGTATCTTGCCTATGCCGCACGGCCATCGCTCATCCATATATTTATATGTACATATTCTATTCATCCCTTTTACATTTCTGTGTATTTGTGTGTATAAAGTGGTTGTTGTGGAATTTGTTAGATTACTAGATATTACTGTATGGTCGGAACTAGAAGCACAAGCATTTCACTACACTCGCATTAACATCTGGTAAACATGTGTATGTGACCAATTCAAATTGTACTTGATTTGAGTTGGTGTGGCAACTGCTCGGCCTCTGACCGTAAGGCGCTACAGAGGGTAGTGAGTACGACCCAGTACATCACTGTGGCCAGGCTTCCTGCCATCCAGGACCTTTATACAAGGCGGTGTCAGAAGAAAGCCCTATAGAGGGTAGTGCGTACGGCCCAGTACATCACTGTGGCTAGGCTTCCTGACAACCAGGACCTTTATACCAGGCGGTGTCAGAGGCCCAGAAAATTGTCAAAGACTCCAGCCACCCAAGTCATAGACTGTTCTCTCTGCTACCGCACGGCAATCGTTTCCCGGAGCGCCAAGTATCGAACCAAAAGGCTCCTTAAAAACCTGTTAGATCTACCCCCCCCTTTTTTGAAAATTCTGTTAAAAATCGCGCAACTTTTCAGCGTCCTGCTACTCATGCCAGGAATATAGTATATGCATATGATTAGTATGTGTGGATAGAAAACACTCTGAAGTTTATAAAACTGGTTAAATCACGGCTGTGACTATAACAGAGCGTGTGTTTCATTGAAAAACGCAAGAAAAACTGCTCTCTGAAAGCAAAAAATAATTTCCATAAGTCACTTCCACCAGTTGTTAAAGGACAACAGAATTTAATGGGAATTTGCCTGCACCGTCTACAAATTCCGCACGATGGCGCCATTGTACTAATTTTCAATCGAATTAATTGTTGGAAAATCCATCTGTCTGACCCCAAGTTCTCCAGTCTTCACCCGGATGCAGTTCAGAGAGAGATCAGATTGCATTGTTTTTGAAGTGAGGACCTATTGAAGAGACATCGCCCTGTAATCGTTTTGATAGATTATAAACGTTTACTAATACCTAAAGTTGGATTACAAAAGGATTTCGAAGTGTTTTGTGAAAGTTTATCGTCGACTTTTTTAATTTTAAAAAATTACGCAGCGTTTAAAAACGATGAATTTTTCTGAATGACACTACTTCTATACAAAGCTATTTTGGGTATATATGGACCGATTTAAACGAAAAAAAGACCCAATAGTGATGTTTATGGGGCATATAGGAGTGCCAAGAAAGAAGCTCGTCTAAGGTAATGAATGTTTTATATTTTATTTCTGCGTTTTGGGTAGCGCCGTCTATCGCAAAATCTGTTGTTTACGTGTCGAGCTGGCATTTTGGGGGGTGCATGCTATCAGATAATAGCTTCTGATGCTTTCGCCGAAAAGCATTTTAAAAATCTGACTTGCTGGCTAGGTTCACAACGAGTGTAGCTTTAATTTAATACCCTGCTTGTGAATTTTGATCAAGGTTTGAGTTTTAACGAGTACATTTAGCATTTAGCGTAGCGCATTTGCATTTCCAGGTGCCTACTTGGGACATGTGCGTCTCAAGTAGATTCAAGAAGTTAACAGCTTCTACCCCCCCAAGCCGTCAGACTGCTGAACAACTAATCAAATGGCCAACAGGACCATTAACATTGACCCCTCCTTTGTTTTTACACTGCTGCTACTCACTGTTTATTATCTATGCATAGTCACTCCACAAATTACCTCAACAAACCTGTTTATTATCTATGCCTAGTCACTCCACAAATTACCTCCACAAACCTGTTTATTATCTATGCCTAGTCACTCCACAAATTACCTCCACAAACCTGTTTCCTAGCACATTGACTCTGTACCGATACCCTCTGTATATAGCCTCCACATTGACTCTGTACCGGTACCCCCTGTATATAGCCTCCACATTGACTCTGTACCGTAACACCCTGTATATAGTCTCCACATTGACTCAGTACCGGTACCCCCTGTATATAGCCTCCACATTGACTCTGTACCAGTACCCCCTGTATATAGCCTCCACATTGACTCTGTACCAATACCCTCTGTATATAGCCTCCACATTGACTCTGTACCGGTACCCCCTGTATATAGCCTCCACATTGACTCTGTACCGGTACCCCCTGTATATAGCCTCCACATTGACTCTGTACCAATACCCTCTGTATAAAACCTCCACACTGACTCTGTACCGGTACCCCCTGTATATAGCCTCCACATTGACTCTGTACCGGTACCCCCTGTATATAGCCTCCACATTGACTCTGTACCAATACCCTCTGTATATAACCTCCACACTGACTCTGTACCGGTACCCCCTGTATATAGCCTCCACATTGACTCTGTACCAGTACCCCCTGTATATAGCCTCCACATTGACTCTGTACCGGTACCCCCTGTATATAGTCTCCACATTGACTCTGTACCATAACACCCTGTATATAGCCTCCACATTGACTCTGTACCAATACCCTCTCTATATAGCCTCCACATTGACTCTGTACTGGAACCCCCTGTATATAGCCTCCACATTGACTCTGTACCGGTACCCCCTGTATATAGCCTCCACATTGACTCTGT
>NC_143039.1:8025000-8030000 GCF_057628025.1 Oncorhynchus mykiss | reverse complement strand
TGAGAACACCTTTATTTAACCAGGTAGGCCAGTTGAGAACACCTTTATTTAACCAGGGAGGCTAGTTGAGAACACCTTTATTTAACCAGGTAGGCTAGTTGAGAACACCTTTATTTAACCAGGGAGGCTAGTTGAGAACACCTTTATTTAACCAGGTAGGCCAGTTGAGAACACCTTTATTTAACCAGGTAGGCTAGTTGAGAACACCTTTATTTAACCAGGGAGGCTAGTTGAGAACACCTTTATTTAACCAGGTAGGCCAGTTGAGAACACCTTTATTTAACCAGGTAGGCTAGTTGAGAACACCTTTATTTAACCAGGGAGGCTAGTTGAGAACACCTTTATTTAACCAGGTAGGCTAGTTGAGAACACCTTTATTTAACCAGGTAGGCCAGTTGAGAACACCTTTATTTAACCAGGGAGGCTAGTTGAGAACAAGTTCTCATTTACAACTGAGACCCAGACCAAGATAAAGCAAAACAGTGAGACACAAACAACAACAGCAGAGTTACACGTGGAGTAAACAAAACATACAAACAACAACACAGAGTTACACGTGGAGTAAACAAAACATACAAACAACAACACAGAGTTACACGTGGAGTAAACAAGCGTACAGTCAATAACACCATAGAAGAAAAAGAAAGTCTATATATACAGTGAAGAGGAATATAAGTGAAGTTTCATTCCAAAACTCTGTTACAGTTTATCCATTTTAAGAAATAATGGTCAATTAGCTTTTATTGTTTAATATATAAATATATATATATAAATATATAATAAATATATATATAAGAGATTGGCGTGTTTGTTCACAATCTGATCATGGCACGGGGTAGTTCAATGAAAGACGTTGCCATTTGTTAAAAATCGATCACTTGATGGTTTCATTTTCAGAGAGACAAATAATCATCGTTTTTCTTCAAAATGCTGCATGTCGAGCCTCACAGAGAAATAAGGGTTTTCTGCTGGAACAAAAAAAAAAACGACGACTTTTTAATAAAGAACACTACAAATAATACATCTGTGACATGAATATTTAAAATATATATAAAATAATTCAATACAGTAACATGAGATATGTATTTAAAACGTTTACATTAGACAGTGTTGCTGTCATTTAGCAGACGCTCTTATCCAGAGTGACTTAGAGTATCAGTACTCCTCTGAAGATCGCTAAGTGAGATATCAGTCAAATAAACTGTGTTCCTCTTAAGATCGCTAAGTGAGATATCAGTCAAATAAACTGTGTTCCTCTGAAGATCTCTAAGTGAGATATCAGTCAAATGAACTGTGTTCCTCTGAAGATCTCTAAGTGAGATATTAGTCAAATTAACTGTACTCCTCTGAAGATCGCTAAGTGAGATATCAGTCAAAAAAACTGTGTGCCTCTTAAGATCGCTAAGTGAGATATCAGTCAAATAAACTGTGTTCCTCTTAAGATCGCTAAGTGAGATATCAGTTCCTCTTAATATCGCTAAGTGAGATATCAGTCAAATAAACTGTGTGCCTCTTAAGATCGCTAAGTGAGATATCAGTCAAATAAACTGTGTGCCTCTTAAGATCGCTAAGTGAGATATCAGTCAAATAAACTGTATTCCTCTTAAGATCGCTAAGTGAGATATCAGTCAAATAAACTGTATTCCTCCTAAGATCGCTAAGTGAGATATCAGTCAAATAAACTGTATCCCTCTTAAGATCGCTAAGTGAGATATCAGTCAAATAAACTGTGTACCTCTTAAGATCGCTAAGTGAGATATCAGTCAAATAAACTGTGTGCCTCTTAAGATCGCTAAGTGAGATATCAGTCAAATAAATTGTAACGTGAGGCCAACATTCCATTCCAGCTAAACAGTGGATATGTAGCGTTTTTTTTTTTGTGCAAATAAAACTCATTTTCATCCACATCTAAAATCTATGACTGAAACATCTGAGAGCAGTGATATTTTACACACACACACATGAATGTACCCCGCACGCAATCCTATCTGAAGAAATTACCACAACTGTTAAAAAAATAGGTGGGAGGTAGCGTTTTTGGAAATACATTCATCCAGTATAAGTAGCCTGTCATCTATAGACGCCGTGTGTATATACACACGGATGAGGTTAACATTCCACAGAAAGAGAACTCAATGTGATTGGTCCATTTGACACTACTAGTCCTTCTCTCTTTCACACCGCATGTCTTTGTCACATGACCTGCCCCTCTCTAGCTAGGTGTGACTAGAACACATGAGCTGCCCCTCGCTAACTAGGTGTGACTAGAACACATGACCTGCCTGCCCCTCGCTAGCTAGGTGTGACTAGAACACATGACCTGTCCCTCGCTAGCTAGGTGTGACTAGAACACATGACCTGCCTGCCCCTCGCTAGCTAGGTGTGACTAGAACACATGACCTGTCCCTCGCTAGCTAGGTGTGACTAGAACACATGACCTGTCCCTCGCTGGCTAGGTGTGACTAGAACACATGACCTGCCTCCTCGCTAGCTAAGTGTGACTAGAACACATGACCTGCCCCCTCGCTAGCTAGGTGTGACTAGAACACATGACCTGCCCCCTCGCTAGCTAGGTGTGACTAGAACACATGACCTCGCTAGCTAGGTGTGACTAGAACACATGACCTGCCTCCTCGCTAGCTAAGTGTGACTAGAAAACATGACCTGCCCCTCGCTAGCTAGGTGTGACTAGAACACATGACCTGCCTCCTCGCTAGCTAGGTGTGACTAGAACACATGACCTGCCTCCTCGCTAGCTTGGTGTGACTAGAACACATGAAATGCCTGCCCCCTCGCTAGCTTGGTGTGAGAGACAGATTCAAGGCCTTAGCCACAAAAAAAAGTTTCCAGAAAGTGATGGGGGGGATTATTTTCTGTGTGAACACTTCGAAGGCGGATCACGCCTCCTCCAACACCCATTCTGTGAGTGTTAAATCTAGCACTCCGCCTTCACCAAGTGTCAAATCAGACCTGAGTTGGAAGGAGAGATAGAGGAAGGATTTAGCCTGGGGTGGAGGGGGGGGGGGGGCGTTGAGATTAAAGGGCAAATATTTTGTGGTAAAATACTGGACAAATGTGCCTCCTCGTGTGTGTGTGTGTGTGTGTGTGTGTGTGTGTGTGTGTGTGTGTGTGTGTGTGTGTGTGTATGTGTGTGTGTGTGTGCGTGTGTGTGTGTGTGTGTTTGTTTGTGTGTGTGTGTGTGTGTGTGTGTGTATGTATGTATGTATGTATGTGTGTGTGTGTGTGTGTGTGTGTGTGTGTGTGTGTGTGTGTGTGTGTGTGTATGTATGTATGTATGTGTGTGTGTGTGTGTGTGTGTGTGTGTGTGTGTGTGTGTATGTGTGTGTGTGTGTATGTGTGTGTGTATGTGTGTGAGTGTGTGTGTGTGTGTGTGTGTGTGTGTGTGTGTGTGTGTGTGTGTGTGTGTGAGTGAAATTGGGAGAAATGTAAATCTATACTAACATACTCTACAGCTTAATGATTTGTTTTAGGGTATTTACACATTTGTATTGTTTTCCATTGTTTTACCGCGGACAAGGCAATCCACAATGGAGAATAACCCAGACAGGCTGGTGTTGCAGGCTAATATAATGAGCAGATTGTGTCTCTCCAAGTCCTTAGACTTCCTCGACCAATGGGATGAGATCCTCTGTTGGCTTCCTCGACCAATGGGATGAGATCCTCTGTTGGCTTCCTCTACCGGTGGGATGAGATCCTCTGTTGGCTTTCTCTACCGGTGGGATGAGATCCTCTGTTGGCTTTCTCTACTGGTGGGATGAGATCCTGTTGGCTTCCTCGACCAATGGGATGAGGTCCTCTGTTGACTTCCTCGACCAATGGGATGAGATCCTCTGTTGGCTTCCTCGACCAATGGGATGAGATCCTCTGTTGGCTTCCTCTACCGGTGGGATGAGATCCTCTGTTGGCTTTCTCTACTGGTGGGATGAGATCCTGTTGGCTTCCTCGACCAATGGGATGAGGTCCTCTGTTGACTTCCTCGACCAATGGGATGAGATCCTCTGTTGGCTTCCTCGACTAATGGAATGAGATCCTCTGTTAGCTTCCTCTACTGGTGGGATGAGATCCTCTGTTGGCTTCCTAGACTAATGGGATCAGATCCTCTGTTGGCTTCCTATACCAGTGGGATGAGATCCTCTTTTAGCTTCCTCGACCAATGGGATGAGATCCTCTGTTGGCTTCCTCAACTAGTGGGATGAGATCATATGTTGGCTTCCTCGACCAATTGGATGAGATCCTCTGTTGGCTTCCTCGACCAATGGGATGAGATCCTCTGTTGGCTTCCTCGACCAATGGGATGAGATCCTTTGTTAGCTTCCTCTACTGGTGGGATGAGATCCTCTGTTGGCTTCCTCGACTAGTTGGATGAGATCCTCTGTTGGCTTCCTCGACCATTGGGATGAGATCCTCTGTTGGCTTCCTCGACCAATGGGATGAGATCCTCTGTTGGCTTCCTCGACCAATGGGATGAGATCCTCTGTTAGCTTCCTCTCCTGGTGGGATGAGCTCCTCTGTTGGCTTCCTCAACTAGTGGGATGAGATCCTCTGTTGGCTTCCTCGACCAATGGGATGAGCTCCTCTGTTAGCTTCCTCTACTGGTGGGATGAGATCCTCTGTTGGCTTCCTCGGCTAGTGGGATGAGATCCTCTGTTGGCTTCCTCGACTAGTGGGATGAGATCCTCTCTTGGCTTCCTCTACTTATGGGATGAGTTCCTCTGTTGGCTTCCTCTCCTGGTGGGTTGAGATCCTCTGTTGGCTTCCTCGGCTAGTGGGATGAGATCCTCTGTTGGCTTCCTCGACTAGTGGGATGAGATCCTCGGTTGGCTTCCTCTACTTATGGGATGAGATCCTCTGTTGGCTTCCTCTCCTGGTGGGATGAGATCCTCTGTTGGCTTCCTCGACCAATGGGATGAGCTTCTCTGTTAGCTTCCTCTACTGGTGGGATGAGATCCTCTGTTGGCTTCCTCGGCTAGTGGGATGAG
>NC_143039.1:8010000-8020000 GCF_057628025.1 Oncorhynchus mykiss | reverse complement strand
CAGGGCTCTCCAACCCTGTTCCTGGACCTATAGAGGGCTCTGGTCCTAACCCTGTAACTATACAGGGCAGGGCTCTCCAACCCTGTTTCCTGGACCTATATAGGGCTCTGGTCCTAACCCTGTAACTATACAGGGCAGGGCTCTCCAACACTGTTCCTGGACCTATAGAGGGCTCTGGTCCTAACCCTGTAACTATACAGGGCAGGGCTCTCCAACACTGTTCCTGGACCTATAGAGGGCTCTCCAACCCTGTTCCTGGACCCCTAGAGGGCTCTGGTCCTAACCCTGTAAATATACAGGGCAGGGCTCTCCAACCCTGTTCCTGGACCTATAGAGGGCTCTGGTCCTAACCCTGTAACTATACAGGGCAGGGCTCTCCAACCCAGTTCCTGGACCTATAGAGGGCTCTGGTCCTAACCCTGTAACTATACAGGGCAGGGCTCTCCAACACTGTTCCTGGACCTATAGAGGGCTCTGGTCCTAACCCTGTAACTATACAGGGCAGGGCTCTCCAACCCTGTTCCTGGACCTATAGAGGGCTCTGGTCCTAACCCTGTAACTATACAGGGCATGGCTCTCCAACCCTGTTCCTGGACCTATAGAGGGCTCTGGTCCTAACCCTGTAACTATACAGGGCAGGGCTCTCCAACCCTGTTCCTGGACCTATAGAGGGCTCTGGTCCTAACCCTGTAACTATACAGGGCAGGGCTCTCCAACACTGTTCCTGGACCTATAGAGGGCTCTGGTCCTAACCCTGTAACTATACAGGGCAGGGCTCTCCAACCCTGTTCCTGGACCTATAGAGGGCTCTGGTCCTAACCCTGTAACTATACAGGGCAGGGCTCTCCAACACTGTTCCTGGACCTATAGAGGGCTCTGGTCCTAACCCTGTAACTATACAGGGCAGGGCTCTCCAACCCTGTTCCTGGACCTATAGAGGGCTCTGGTCCTAACCCTGTAACTATACAGGGCAGGGCTCTCCAACCCTGTTCCTGGACCTATAGAGGGCTCTGGTCCTAACCCTGTAACTATACAGTGCAGGGCTCTCCAACCCTGTTCCTGGACCTATAGAGGGCTCTGGTCCTAACCCTGTAACTATACAGGGCAGGGCTCTCCAACCCTGTTCCTGGACCTATAGAGGGCTCTGGTCCTAAGCCTGTAACTATACAGGGCAGGGCTCTCCAACCCTGTTCCTGGACCCATAGAGGGCTCTGGTCCTAACCCTGTAACTATACAGGGCAGGGCTCTCCAACCCTGTTCCTGGACCCATAGAGGGCTCTCCAACCCTGTTCCTGGACCTATAGAGGGCTCTGGTCCTAACCCTGTAACTATACAGGGCAGGGCTCTCCAACCCTGTTCCTGGACCTATAGAGGGCTCTGGTCCTAACCCTGTAACTATACAGTGCAGGGCTCTCCAACCCTGTTCCTGGACCCATAGAGGGCTCTCCAACCCTGTTCCTGGACCCATAGAGGGCTCTCCAACCCTGTTCCTGGACCCATAGAGGGCTCTCCAACCCTGTTTCCTGGACCCATAGAGGGCTCTCCAACCCTGTTCCTGGACCCATAGAGGGCTCTCCAACCCTGTTCCTGGACCCATAGAGGGCTCTCCAACCCTGTTCCTGGACCCATAGAGGGCTCTCCAACCCTGTTCCTGGACCCCTAGAGGGCTCTCCAACCCTGTTCCTGGACCCCTAGAGGGCTCTGGTCTTAAGCGGTGCACTATACAGGGCAGGGCTCTCCAAAACCTACAGTAGGGTCTCTCTCCAGGAACATTGTTGGGGTTAAAACCTACAGGAGGGTCTCTCTCCAGGATCAGGGATGGAGTTAAAACCTATAGGAGGGTATCTCTCCAGGAACAGCAGTAAGGTACCAGTATGGTAGATATTAGACCAGTATGTTAGATATTAGACCAGGATGGTAGATATTAGACCAGGATGGTAGATATTGGACCAGCATGGTAGATATTAGACCAGTATGGTAGATTTTAGACCAGGATGGTAGATATTGGACCAGGATGGTAGAGATTAGACCAGTATGGTAGATATTGGACCAGTATATCAGATATTGGACCAGTATGGTAGATATTGGACCAGGATGGTAGATATTGGACCAGGATGGTAGATATTAGACCAGTATGGTAGATATTGGACCAGTATGTTAGATATTAGACCAGGATGGTAGATATTAGACCAGTATGGTAGATATTGGACCAGGATGGTAGATATTGGACCAGGATGGTAGATATTAGACCAGTATGGTAGATATTGGACCAGTATGTTAGATATTAGACCAGTATGGTAGATATTAGACCAGGATGGTAGATATTGGACCAGTATGGTAGATATTGGACCAGGATGGTAGATATTAGACCAGGATGGTAGATATTAGACCAGTATGTTAGATATTAGACCAGGATGGTAGATATTAGACCAGGATGGTAGATATTAGACCAGTATGTTAGATATTAGACCAGGATGGTAGATATTAGACCAGGATGGTAGATATTAGACCAGGATGGTAGATATTAGACCAGTATGTTAGATATTAGACCAGGATGGTAGATATTGTACCAGGACGGTAGATATTAGACCAGGATGGTAGATATTGCTCTAGATCCGGTTCAGAGTTTGCAACAGAGTGTCAACTTTAATATGTCCTCCCATATGGAGGACTGTGCAGGGAATAGGGGTGTTCTTTTAGCCATAGCCTCTAATGCTAATGCATCAGACAGATGTGGGCTGAGTTGTCGTGTGGCATTTTGCAGCTACGTCACTCTAAACAAACAGTGATCCAGAGATCCAACTCAGTGTGAACAACACAAACAGCAGGCTTCAAGCAGGGCGGGGTGGCGTTCTCTCTCACATACAGTATGTCACCAGGGTTAATGAGAGCCCCCCCCCCCCCCTCCCCCTGCCACCCCTTCATCTCATCACATCCTACTGAGACAATTGATTTCTTCCAATTGGAGTCAACAACTACACAGGAAGGAGAACAGACAGCACAGAGGTTTGGGAGGGAGAACAGACAACACAGAGGTTCAGGAAGGAGGACAGACAACACAGAGGTTCAGGAAGGAGGACAGACACAGAGGTTCAGGAAGGAGGACAGACACAGAGGTTCAGGAAGGAGGACAGACAGTGCAGAGGTTCAGGAAGGAGAAAAGACACAGAGGTTCAGGAAGGAGGACAGACACAGAGGTTCAGGAAGGAGGACAGACAACACACAGGTTCAGGAAGGAGGACAGACAGCATAGAGGTTTGGGAGGGAGGACAGACAGCACAGAGTTTTGGGAGGGAGGACAGACAGCACAGAGGTTTGGGAGGGAGGACAGACAGCACAGAGGTTTGGGAGGGAGAACAGACAACACAGAGGTTCAGGAAGGAGGACAGACAACACAGAGGTTCAGGAAGGAGGACAGACAACACAGAGGTTCAGGAAGGAGGACAGACAACACAGAGGTTCAGGAAGGAGGACAGACAACACAGAGGTTCAGGAAGGAGGACAGACAACACAGAGGTTCAGGAAGGAGGACAGACAACACAGAGGTTCAGGAAGGAGGACAGACAACACAGAGGTTCAGGAAGGAGGACAGACAACACACAGGTTCAGGAAGGAGGACAGACAACACACAGGTTCAGGAAGGAGGACAGACACAGAGGTTCAGGAAGGAGGACAGACAACACAGAGGTTCAGGAAGGAGGACAGACAACACAGAGGTTCAGGAAGGAGGACAGACAACACAGAGGTTCAGGAAGGAGGACAGACAACACAGAGGTTCAGGAAGGAGGACAGACAACACAGAGGTTCAGGAAGGAGGACAGACAACACAGAGGTTCAGGAAGGAGGACAGACAACACAGAGGTTCAGGAAGGAGGACAGACAACACAGAGGTTCAGGAAGGAGGACAGACAGCACAGAGGTTCAGGAAGGAGGACAGACAACACAGAGGTTCAGGAAGGAGGACAGACAACACAGAGGTTCAGGAAGGAGGACAGACAACACAGAGGTTCAGGAAGGAGGACAGACAACACAGAGGTTCAGGAAGGAGGACAGACAACACAGAGGTTCAGGAAGGAGGACAGACAACACACAGGTTCAGGAAGGAGGACAGACAACACACAGGTTCAGGAAGGAGGACAGACACAGAGGTTCAGGAAGGAGGACAGACACAGAGGTTCAGGAAGGAGGACAGACAGCACAGAGGTTCAGGAAGGAGGACAGACAACACAGAGGTTCAGGAAGGAGGACAGACAACACAGAGGTTCAGGAAGGAGGACAGACAACACAGAGGTTCAGGAAGGAGGACAGACAACACAGAGGTTCAGGAAGGAGGACAGACAACACAGAGGTTCAGGAAGGAGGACAGACAACACAGAGGTTCAGGAAGGAGGACAGACAGCACAGAGGTTCAGGAAGGAGGACAGACACAGAGGTTCAGGAAGGAGGACAGACAACACAGAGGTTCCAAAATGGAGATGTTTTCTTTAATTTGAAGTTAGAGTATTCCGCTCTTATCTCCCTCTGCTGAGCTGCTTGTTTATGTTTAAAGCAGTACTTGTTATTGTTGTTGTTCACTGCTGCTGTTGTTTTCTCATAATGCATTTGCATATTTCCCAAGGTGCACAGGGATCCAGACAATGGAGCATGGAGGATGTTGATGCGGATGACATTGGAGGAGAGGGGGTTGAGGAGGAGAGGAGAGGGGGTTGAGGAGGAGAGGGGAGGGGGTTGAGGAGGAGAGGAGAGGGGGTTGAGGAGGAGAGGAGAGGGGGATGAGGAGAAGAGGGGAGGGGGTTGAGGAGGAGAGGAGAGGGGGTTGAGGAGGAGAGGAGAGGGGTTTGAGGAGGAGAGGAGAGGGGAGGAGAGGAGAGGGGGTTGGGGAGGACGGTAGAGGGGAAACATCTGCAGGGATTCGATAGAGGAGAGGGAGGAGAGGAGAGGGATTCGATAGGACCGAGGGAGGAGAGGAGAGGGATTCGATAGGACCGAGGAAGGAGAGGAGAGGGGAAACATCTGGAATTCGATAGGACCGAGGAAGGAGAGGAGAGGGATTCGATAGGACCGAGGGAGGAGAGGAGAGGGGAAACATCTGGAGGGATTCGATAGGACCGAGGGAGGAGAGGAGAGGGGAAACATCTGGAGGGATTCGATAGGACCGAGGGAGGAGAGTAGAGGGGAAACATCTGGAATTCGATAGGACCGAGGAAGGAGAGGAGAGGGATTCGATAGGACCGAGGGAGGAGAGGAGAGGGGGTTGAGGAGGAGAGGAGAGGGGAGGGGAAACATCTGCAGGGATTCGATAGGACCGAGGGAGGAGAGGAGAGGAGAGGGATTCGATAGGACCGAGGGAGGAGAGGAGAGGGGAAACATCTGCAGGGATTCGATAGGACCGAGGGAGGAGAGGAGAGGGGAAACATCTGCAGGGATTCGATAGGACCGAGGGAGGAGAGGAGAGGGGAAACATCTGCAGGGATTCGATAGGACCGAGGGAGGAGAGGAGAGGGATTCGATAGGACCGAGGGAGGAGAGGAGAGGGGAAACATCTGGAGGGATTCGATAGGACCGAGGGAGGAGAGGAGAGGGGAAACATCTGGAGGGATTCGATAGGACCGAGGGAGGAGAGGAGAGGGATTCGATAGGACCGAGGGAGGAGTGGAGAGGGGGTTGAGGAGGAGAGGAGAGGGGAGGGGAAACATCTGGAGGGATTCGATAGGACCGAGGGAGGAGAGGAGAGGGATTCGATAGGACCGAGGGAGGAGAGGAGAGGGGAAACATCTGGAGGGATTCGATAGGACCGAGGGAGGAGAGGAGAGGGGAAACATCTGCAGGGATTCGATAGGACCGAGGGAGGAGAGGAGAGGGATTCGATAGGACCGAGGAAGGATAGGAGAGGGGGTTGAGGAGGAGAGGAGAGGGGAGGGGAAACATCTGCTGGGATTCGATAGGACCGAGGGAGGAGAGGAGAGGAGAGGGATTCGATAGGACCGAGGGAGGAGAGGAGAGGAGAGGGATTCGATAGGACCAAGGGAGGAGAGGAGAGGGGAAACATCTGGAGGGATTCGATAGGACCGAGGAAGGAGAGGAGAGGGGGTTGAGGAGGAGAGGAGAGGGGAGGGGAAACATCTGCATGGATTCGATAGGACCGAGGGAGGAGAGGAGAGGGGAAACATCTGGAGGGATTCGATAGGACCGAGGGAGGAGAGGAGAGGGGAAACATCTGCAGGGATTCGATAGGATCGAGGGAGGAGAGGAGAGGGATTCGATAGGACCGAGGGAGGAGAGGAGAGGGATTCTAGATTTAATCATTACTGAGCTAATCAGAAGTATTTCCCTGCGTGGGTGAGTGGGTGGGTGAGTGGGTGGGTGAGCGGGTGGAAAAGAGTGGAGGGGGATGACTAAAATTTCACATGACACAGAGAACATCAGGACATCTCCATGAGGGAGTTCCTATCCTTTCACGTCCTCAGGTCATATGTCTTCGTTACAGTAGCATCGTACCTTAGTAAGGCTCTCAACGGCATCCATGCCAAGCTTTATGGAACAAACTAGGGGCCCTATCGGCATCCATGCCAAGCTTTATGGAACAAACTAGGGGCCCTATCGGAATCCCATGCCAAGCTTTATGGAACAAGCTAGGGGCCCTATCGGCATCCATGCCAAGCTTTATGGAACAAACTAGGGGCCCTATCGGCATCCATGCCAAGCTTTATGGAACAAACTAGGGGCCCTATCGGCATCCATGCCAAGCTTTATGGAACAAACTAGGGGCCCTATCGGCATCCATGCCAAGCTTTATGGAACAAACTAGGGGCCCTATCGGCATCCATGCCAAGCTTTATGGAACAAACTAGGGGCCCTATCGGCATCCATGCCAACCTTTATGGAACAAACTAGGGGCCCTATCGGCATCCATGCCAAGCTTTATGGAACAAACTAGGGGCCCTATCGGCATCCATGCCAAGCTTTATGGAACAAACTAGGGGCCCTATCGGCATCCATGCCAAGCTTTATGGAACAAACTAGGGGCCCTATCGGCATCCATGCCAACCTTTATGGAACAAACTAGGGGCCCTATCGGCCCTTGGACTTGAACTGCTGAAAAGATAAACAATGTTTATGAAAGGTGAACAGAATAAAGGTGAACTCACGTATTTCCCAGGAGGGTTTGTTTCCACAGCTCCAATTAAAAGAGCTAGACTCCCAATTAGCTAAACCACACACACACACACTGCTACGGAAGCCCCGTGGGGCCAAAACTAGCTACAGACAGTCAGGGTGAGCTCACTCGGTCTGACATAACACACACTATAGAAGAAAGAAAAAGCCATCGTCTTAAATAAATCGGACTATGAGGTTAAACGCCTGTGTACACTACGTTCCTTGGCTGTTAATAATGAAAGTAAAACTACAGCTAATTAGTCCTTGAAACCGATGATGTTTTACTGTCCAAGGGGGCGGTTCGTCCGGTTGCCTCACTAAAACCAATAGGAGATAGGAGGTTTCTGCACTCTGGGCCATTGTGGCTCAGACAAGACTCACGAATGGAATCAAAACCCCCATCGTCCTTTAAAATAAAACAACACTATTAGGTTGCTGATGACTTCAGAAACTTTTTGGATCATTTTAGCCAGTCAAAGTGTTGTTCACAAGTCAGAAGAGTATTCCTGTGTTGTGTTTTGTCATTGATCCCGTGTGATGAAATGTTACGCGTTCTGCAACTTGTATGACATGATAACAAACTTAGACGTTTTGCGTGATTATGTTACTAATACAATTTGTGCACTACGTTGTGAATACTTATGCTTAAGATGCCAGAGTTCATGTTTTAGTTAAATGTCCTGTCTGTGTATTGTACAGTAGAGTGTTTAATGTCCTGTCTGTGTATTGTACAGTAGAGTGGTTAATGTCCTGTCTGTGTATTGTACAGTAGAGTGTTTAATGTCCTGTCTGTGTATTGTACAGTAGAGTGTTTAATGTCCTGTCTGTGTATTGTACAGTAGAGTGTTTAATGTCCTGTCTGTGTATTGTACAGTAGAGTGTATGTTTAATGTCCTGTCTGTGTATTGTACAGTAGAGTGTTTAATGTCCTGTCTGTGTATTGTACAGTAGAGTGTTTAATGTCCTGTCTGTGTATTGTACAGTAGAGTGTTTAATGTCCTGTCTGTGTATTGTACAGTAGAGTGTATGATGTCCTGTCTGTGTATTGTACAGTAGAGTGTTTAATGTCCTGTCTGTGTATTGTACAGTAGAGTGGTTAATGTCCTGTCTGTGTATTGTACAGTAGAGTGGTTAATGTCCTGTCTGTGTATTGTACAGTAGAGTGTTTAATGTCCTGTCTGTGTATTGTACAGTAGAGAGAGTGTTTAATGTCCTGTCTGTGTATTGTACAGTAGAGAGAGTGTTTAATGTCCTGTCTGTGTATTGTACAGTAGAGTGGTTAATGTCCTGTCTGTGTATTGTACAGTAGAGTGGTTAATGTCCTGTCTGTGTATTGTACAGTAGAGTGTTTAATGTCCTGTCTGTGTATTGTACAGTAGAGTGGTTAATGTCCTGTCTGTGTATTGTACAGTAGAGTGGTTAATGTCCTGTCTGTGTATTGTACAGTAGAGTGTTTAATGTCCTGTCTGTGTATTGTACAGTAGAGTGTTTAATGTCCTGTCTGTGTATTGTACAGTAGAGTGTTGGTTTAATGTCCTGTCTGTGTATTGTACAGTAGAGTGTTGGTTTAATGTCCTGTCTGTGTATAGTACAGTCCAGTATGTGTCTATTATCACTGTTCTTAGCATCAGCCTTCACTACTTCACCACTAATGTGATTAGCATGACAATTATAAGTAACATCAACCGTTCCGGGACATAGACATGTCTGATACGGGCAGAAAGCTTAAATTCTTGTTAATCTAACGCCACTGTCCAATTAACAGTAGCGATCACAGTGAGAAAATACCACGCTGTTGTTTGAGGAGAGCGCACAACAACAACAACAACAACAACAACAACAACAAATATGTTTTATTTACTTAATCTTTATTTTAATAAGAGAGAGAGAGTGTGTTTTCCAAATGGGACCCTATTCTCTACATATAGGGTACTACTTTAGACCAGAGCCCTATATAACCATATTCCCTATATACTGTTGTTTGAGGAGAGCGCACAACAACAACAACAACAACAACAACAACAAATATTTTTTATTTATTTCACCTTTATTTTAATAAGAGAGAGAGAGTGTGTTTTCCAAATGGGACCCTATTCTCTACATATAGGGTACTACTTTAGACCAGAGCCCTATATAACCATATTCCCTATATACTGTTGTTTGAGGAGAGCGCACAACAACAACAACAACAACAACAACAACAACAACAAATATTTGTTATTTATTTCACCTTTATTTAATAACCCTAAACACCTCCTGGATGACACCACAGAACACAACGATATCCTCCTGTAAATGCATCAGAAAGCATGGAGAGTGACTCCTCCCTACACAACCATGTCCTTCAGGCTGTCTAAACACCTCCTGGATGACACCACAGAACACAACGATATCCTCCTGTAAATGCATCAGAAAGCATGGAGAGTGACTCCTCCCTACACAACCATGTCCTTCAGGATGTCTAAACACCTCCTGGATGACACCACAGAACACAACGATATCCTCCTGTAAATGCATCAGAAAGCATGGAGAGTGACTCCTCCCTACACAACCATGTCCTTCAGGATGTCTAAACACCTCCTGGATGACACCACAGAACACAACGATATCCTCCTGTAAATGCATCAGAAAGCATGGAGAGTGACTCCTCCCTACACAACCATGTCCTTCAGGATGTCTAAACACCTCCTGGATGACACCACAGAACACAACGATATCCTCCTGTAAATGCATCAGAAAGCATGGAGAGTGACTCCTCCCTACACAACCATGTCCTTCAGGCTGTCTAAACACCTCCTGGATGACACCACAGAACACAACGATATCCTCCTGTAAATGCATC
>NC_143039.1:7972500-8000000 GCF_057628025.1 Oncorhynchus mykiss | reverse complement strand
TCTAAAGATTGTGGATTCACCTCCCAGAGAATTTATTGAGCTTATGGTTTTGACAGCCCCCTCCCTCCCTCCCTCCCTCCCTCCCTCCCTCCCTCCCTCCCTCCCTCCCTCCCTCCCTCCCTCCCTCCCTCCCTCCTCTCCCCCCCTCCCTCCCTCCCTCCTCTCCCCCCTCCCTCCCTCCCTCCCTCCCTCCTGACACAAACAAAAACACACACACACACACACACACACACACACACACACACACACACTAACACTTATTTCCATTAATTAGGTGGCTCTTAAAAGAGCCTTTGGGTTTGAGGAGGGGCAGGCAAGTGGACAGTGAATGTGGTGTTGTGGTACTACTGTGTTTGTCCTGCTAGAACGGAGGAGAGACCAGCTCTCATACTCTCTAGGAAGAGGTTGTTGCATGCTGTACCTACAGGTACTTACCCAGGGACACAGTTCTTTACGACAGAGTGGTGGATTGTGGGCATGTCGCCTGTCACAGAGAAATACAAGCCAGCCCATGGGGAGCTGACAAACGACTTACACCAATTCAAATTGTACTTTGCAAACTATCAATACTTAAAATGTACTGTGTGTTCTCTTCCAAATCTGTGAGTACTCTCATCCGTTTTCATGTTTATTCTGACTTATATATATATATATACATGTGGGAATGTCTGCTATTTTACCACACCTGATTCTACCAGTCAGCTGTTCACCAAGACCTCAGCTGTTCATCAACACCTCAGCTGTTTATCAACACCTCGGCTGTTCATCAACACCTCAGCTGTTCATCGACACCTCAGCTGTTCATCAACACCTCAGCTGTTCATAAAGCCCAGTGTTACCACACATTATTCTACCAGTCAGCTGTTCATCAAGACCTCAGCTGTTCATCAAGACCTCAGCTGTTCATCGACACCTCAGCTGTTCATAAAGCCCAGTGTTACCACACCTGATTCTACCAGTCCGCTGTTCATCAAGCCCAGTGTTACCACACCTGATTCTACCAGTCAGCTGTTCATCAAGCCCAGTGTTACCACACCTGATTCTACCAGTCAGCTGTTCATCAAGCCCACTGTTACCACACCTGATTCTACCAGTCAGCTGTTCATCAAGCCCACTGTTACCACACCTGATTCTACCAGTCAGCTGCACATCAAGCCCAGTGTTACCACACCTGATTCTACCAGTCAGCTATTCATCAAGCCCACTGTTACCACACCTGATTCTACCAGTCAGCTGTTCATCAAGCCCAGTGTTACCACACCTGATTCTACCAGTCAGCTGTTCATCAAGCCCAGTGTTACCACACCTGATTCTACCAGGTCAGCTGCACATCAAGCCCAGTGTTACCACACCTGATTCTACCAGTCAGCTGCTCATCAAGCCCAGTGTTACCACACCTGATTCTACCAGTCAGCTGTTCATCAAGCCCAGTGTTACCACACCTGATTCTACCAGTCAGCTGTTCATCAAGCCCAGTGTTACCACACCTGATTCTACCAGTCAGCTGCTCATCAAGCCCAGTGTTACCACACCTGATTCTACCAGTCAGCTGTTCATCAAGCCCAGTGTTACCACACCTGATTCTACCAGTCAGCTGCACATCAAGCCCAGTGTTACCACACCTGATTCTACCAGTCAGCTGTTCATCAAGCCCAGTGTTACCACACCTGATTCTACCAGGTCAGCTGCACATCAAGCCCAGTGTTACCACACCTGATTCTACCAGGTCAGCTGCACATCAAGCCCAGTGTTACCACACCTGATTCTACCAGGTCAGCTGCACATCAAGCCCAGTGTTACCACACCTGATTCTACCAGGTCAGCTGTTCATCAAGCCCAGTGTTACCACACCTGATTCTACCAGGTCAGCTGCACATCAAGCCCAGTGTTACCACACCTGATTCTACCAGGTCAGCTGCACATCAAGCCCAGTGTTACCACACCTGATTCTACCAGGTCAGCTGCACATCAAGCCCAGTGTTACCACACCTGATTCTACCAGGTCAGCTGTTCATCAAGCCCAGTGTTACCACACCTGATTCTACCAGGTCAGCTGCACATCAAGCCCAGTGTTACCACACCTGATTCTACCAGTCAGCTGTTCATCAAGCCCCGTGTTAGCACACCTGATTCTACCAGTCAGCTGTTCATCAAGCCCAGTGTTACCACACCTGATTCTACCAGTCAGCTGTTCATCAAGCCCAGTGTTACCACACCTGATTCTACCAGTCAGCTGTTCATCAAGCCCACTGTTACCACACCTGATTCTACCAGTCAGCTGTTCATCAAGCCCACTGTTACCACACCTGATTCTACCAGTCAGCTGTTCATCAAGCCCAGTGTTACCACACCTGATTCTACCAGTCAGCTGTTCATCAAGCCCAGTGTTACCACACCTGATTCTACCAGTCAGCTGTTCATCGAGCCCAGTGTTACCACACCTGATTCTACCAGTCAGCTGTTCATCAAGCCCAGTGTTACCACACCTGATTCTACCAGTCAGCTGTTCATCAAGCCCAGTGTTACCACACCTGATTCTACCAGTCAGCTGTTCATCAAGCCCAGTGTTACCACACCTGATTCTACCAGGTCAGCTGTTCATCAATACCTCAGCTGTTCATCAAGCCCAGTGTTACCACACCTGATTCTACCAGGTCAGCTGCACATCAAGCCCAGTGTTACCACACCTGATTCTACCAGGTCAGCTGTTCATCAAGCCCAGTGTTACCACACCTGATTCTACCAGTCAGCTGTTCATCAAGCCCACTGTTACCACACCTGATTCTACCAGTCAGCTGTTCATCAAGCCCAGTGTTACCACACCTGATTCTACCAGTCAGCTGTTCATCAAGCCCAGTGTTACCACACCTGATTCTACCAGGTCAGCTGCACATCAAGCCCAGTGTTACCACACCTGATTCTACCAGTCAGCTGCTCATCAAGCCCAGTGTTACCACACCTGATTCTACCAGTCAGCTGTTCATCAAGCCCAGTGTTACCACACCTGATTCTACCAGTCAGCTGCACATCAAGCCCAGTGTTACCACACCTGATTCTACCAGTCAGCTGTTCATCAAGCCCAGTGTTACCACACCTGATTCTACCAGTCAGCTGTTCATCAAGCACAGTGTTACCACACCTGATTCTACCAGTCAGCTGCACATCAAGCCCAGTGTTACCACACCTGATTCTACCAGGTCAGCTGCACATCAAGCCCAGTGTTACCACACCTGATTCTACCAGTCAGCTGTTCATCAAGCCCAGTGTTACCACACCTGATTCTACCAGTCAGCTGCTCATCAAGCCCAGTGTTACCACACCTGATTCTACCAGTCAGCTGTTCATCAAGCCCAGTGTTACCACACCTGATTCTACCAGTCAGCTGCACATCAAGCCCAGTGTTACCACACCTGATTCTACCAGTCAGCTGTTCATCAAGCCCAGTGTTACCACACCTGATTCTACCAGGTCAGCTGCACATCAAGCCCAGTGTTACCACACCTGATTCTACCAGGTCAGCTGCACATCAAGCCCAGTGTTACCACACCTGATTCTACCAGGTCAGCTGCACATCAAGCCCAGTGTTACCACACCTGATTCTACCAGGTCAGCTGTTCATCAAGCCCAGTGTTACCACACCTGATTCTACCAGGTCAGCTGCACATCAAGCCCAGTGTTACCACACCTGATTCTACCAGGTCAGCTGCACATCAAGCCCAGTGTTACCACACCTGATTCTACCAGGTCAGCTGCACATCAAGCCCAGTGTTACCACACCTGATTCTACCAGGTCAGCTGTTCATCAAGCCCAGTGTTACCACACCTGATTCTACCAGGTCAGCTGCACATCAAGCCCAGTGTTACCACACCTGATTCTACCAGTCAGCTGTTCATCAAGCCCCGTGTTAGCACACCTGATTCTACCAGTCAGCTGTTCATCAAGCCCAGTGTTACCACACCTGATTCTACCAGTCAGCTGTTCATCAAGCCCAGTGTTACCACACCTGATTCTACCAGTCAGCTGTTCATCAAGCCCACTATTACCACACCTGATTCTACCAGTCAGCTGTTCATCAAGCCCACTGTTACCACACCTGATTCTACCAGTCAGCTGTTCATCAAGCCCAGTGTTACCACACCTGATTCTACCAGTCAGCTGTTCATCAAGCCCAGTGTTACCACACCTGATTCTACCAGTCAGCTGTTCATCGAGCCCAGTGTTACCACACCTGATTCTACCAGTCAGCTGTTCATCAAGCCCAGTGTTACCACACCTGATTCTACCAGTCAGCTGTTCATCAAGCCCAGTGTTACCACACCTGATTCTACCAGTCAGCTGTTCATCAAGCCCCGTGTTACCACACCTGATTCTACCAGGTCAGCTGTTCATCAATACCTCAGCTGTTCATCAAGCCCAGTGTTGCCACACCTGATTCTATTTGGTGTAGATGGTGAGAATACCAATCTAGTTAATTCATTTTGAATTGAGGCTGTAACACAACACTTGGAACAAGTCAGGGGGTTTTTAGTAGATGCTTTCTGAAGACACAGTATGTACAGTATGTACTTTGGTTGTATGTATTTATATTTTAGATTTAGGCCTATTGTAAATGTGTCATATTGTTGCATAACTCCAAGGCTACATGTTATTGTCGACAGAGGTCATGACCTGTCCGTAGATCAGCACAGCAGTTGATAAAACAGGACCATGTTTGAAACACACGTTGTTCTGATCTCACGTCAATATGAAGATAACAGTTATAGAAATCTGGAATGTAGACAGGGGCTCTATCGGTCTGATCTACTGACCTCCTACTGACCTCCTACTGACCTCTTACTGACCATTAATCTATCTGAACTACTGATCACCTACTGACCACCTACTGACCTCCTACTGACCTCCTACTGACCATTAATCTATCTGAGCTACTGATCACCTACTGATCACCTACTAACCTCCTACTGACCACCTACTGACCTCCTTCTGACCACCTACTGACCTCCTACTGACCATTAATCTATCTGAGCTACTGACCTCCTACTGACCACCTACTGACCTCCTACTGACCACCTACTGACCACCTACTGACCACCTACTGACCAATAATCTATCTGAGCTACTGATCACCTACTGACCTCCTACTGACCCCCTACTGACCTCTTACTGACCTCCTACTGACCATTAATCTATCTGAACTACTGATCACCTACTGACCACCTACTGACCCCCTACTGACCTCTTACTGACCTCCTACTGACCATTAATCTATCTGAACTACTGATCACCTACTGACCACCTACTGACCACCTACTGACCTCCTACTGACCATTAATCTATCTGAGCTACTGATCACCTACTGACCTCCTACTGACCACCTACTGACCGCCTACTGACCACCTACTGACCATTAATCTATCTGAACTACTGATCACCTACTGACCACCTACTGACCATTAATCTATCTGAACTACTGATCACCTGACAACCTACTGACCTCCTACTGACCTCCTACTGACCACCTACTGACCACCTACTGACCAATAATCTATCTGAACTACTGATCACCTACTGACCACCTACTGACCTCCTACTGACCAATAATCTATCTGAGCTACTGACCACCTACTGACCATTAATCTATCTGAGCTACTGATCACCTACTGACTTCCTACTGACCTCCTACTGACCACCTACTGACCTCCTTCTGACCACCTACTGATCACCTACTGACCTTCTACTGACCAAGAATATATCTGAGCTACTGACCTCCTACTGACCACCTACTGACCAACTATTGACCTCCTACTGACCACCTACTGACCACCTACTGACCTCCTACTGGCCACCTACTGACCTCCTACTGACCACCTACTGACCACCTACTGACCTCCTACTGGCCACCTACTGACCACCTACTGACCACCTACTGACCACCTACTGACCTCCTTCTGACTGCCTACTGACCAAGTCTCTGCATCACTATGAAGGTATGGATAATGCATCACTATGAAGGTACGGGATAATGCATCACTATGAAGGTACGGGATAATGCATCACTATGAAGGTATGGGATAATGCATCACTATGAAGGTACGGATAATGCACCACTATGAAGGTACGGATAATGCATCACTATGAAGGTATGGATAGCGCATCACTATGAAGGTACGGATAATGCATCACTATGAAGGTACGGATAATGCATCACTATGAAGGTACGGGATAATGCATCACTATGAAGGTACGGCTAATGCATCACTATGAAGGTACGGCTAATGCATCACTATGAAGGTACGGGATAATGCATCACTATGAAGGTACGGATAATGCATCACTATGAAGGTACTGGATAATGCATCACTGTGAAGGTACGGGATAATGCACCACTATGAAGGTACGGATAATGCATCACTATGAAGGTATGGGATAATGCACCACTATGAAGGTACGGATAATGCATCACTATGAAGGTATGGGCTAATGCATCACTATGAAGGTATGGGACAATGCATCACTATGATGGTACGGATAATGCACCACTATGAAGGTACGGGATAATGCATCACTATGAAGGTATGGGATAATGCATCACTATGAAGGTACGGGACAATGCATCACTATGAAGGTACGGATAATGCATCACTATGAATGTACGGATAATGCATCACTATGAAGGTACAGGATAATGCATCACTACGGTCTCTGAACGATCCAATACTTTACCTTGTACAAGGTATGAAGTTACGGATAATGCATCACTATAGTCTGTGAACGATCCAATACGTTACCTTGTACAAGGGTACAAATCACATCAGTGTGGAAACCCACCTCCTCTAACAGTATTAACGAGGCTGTTCGAGAGGGTTTGAATCCTAAAACAACCTGCCTGCACATCGTTTGAAGTACAATACAAAAAACATGGCCGCTGTAGTAGGTCATAGCTGTGTGCTGGAAAAACCGCCGGGGGGGGTAGAGAATGAGTGGAACGGGGCATTGTGGTGCTCGTAGGGCTGTTGTGGTTGTTGGGGGATAATCAGAATTAGTTGGTAACATAGGTAAGATGTTTTATATTCATCATATGTTTGTAAGTTATTTCTCATCAGAATGTTTATTTTTGTATAATACTGTGGCCGGGTTGCAGTATCAGGTCTCTGTCAAGACTAAGTTGCTTGGGCCAGAGAGAGGGGAGAGGTCAAGCGTGTATCTCTTGGCTCCACAATGTCTGTGTGCCAGTCAATGTGTCTCTGTGATCTTGTCAAGATAGGACGGATTTGATATATGCCTGTTGATGTGAAGGTTCTGAGTTTGAGAAAAGAACATAGTTTAGGAGACCAAACTGAACGATAATTTATGGCCAATGCTGTCTGGCTATGTGTGTCTTTGCTATAAAGGATCTCAGTTGCAATGTGTAAGGGACTCTCAGAGAATTCATTTATAGACACTGAATTGATCTGAGAGTCACGGGGTTGTGATGGAGCTCATATAATTAAAGATGGACTTTGTGATAACTCTGACTTGTGTGTGGTTTGCTCTCATGATTTGGTAAATACAGGAAATTTCCACGACATGGTCATGAAATGTTTTGTCAGCGGGTGATTGTCAAGCAAACAAACTGCCGTTATGTTGGTAATTGACCGTTAATTAACATAAACACATTTAGTATATATCCTTGTTTCCATGCATAGACTTTAAGCAAATTATCCAGAACTCGGCAACATCTACATTTTAAAAAGCCTGTCACGCCCTGACCTTAGTTATCTTTGTTTTTCTTTATTATTTTGGTTTGGTCAGGGTGTGACGAGGCTGGTTGGTTTAGTTTTTCTATTGTCTAGGGGGTTTTGTATTGTCTAGGGGTTGTTGTATTGTCTAGGGGGTGTTGTATTGTCTAGGGGTGTTGTATTGTCTAGGGGGTGTTGTATTGTCTAGGGGTGTTGTATTGTCTAGGGGGTGTTGTATTGTCTAGGGGTGTTGTATTGTCTAGGGGGTGTTGTATTGTCTAGGGGGTGTTGTATTGTCTAGGGGGTGTTGTATTGTCTAGGGGGTGTTGTATTGTCTAGGGGGTGTTGTATTGTCTAGGGGGTGTTGTATTGTCTAGGGGTGTTGTATTGTCTAGGGGGTTGTTGTATTGTCTAGGGGTTGTTGTATTGTCTAGGGGGTGTTGTATTGTCTAGGGGGTGTTGTATTGTCTAGGGGTGTTGTATTGTCTAGGGGTGTTGTATTGTCTAGGGGTGTTGTATTGTCTAGGGGTGTTGTATTGTCTAGGGGGTGTTGTATTGTCTAGGGGTGTTGTATTGTCTAGGGGGGTGTTGTATTGTCTAGGGGTTGTTGTATTGTCTAGGGGTGTTGTATTGTCTAGGGGTGTTGTATTGTCTAGGGGTGTTGTATTGTCTAGGGGTGTTGTATTGTCTAGGGGGTTTTGTATTGTCTAGGGGTGTTGTATTGTCTAGGGGTGTTGTATTGTCTAGGGGTGTTGTATTGTCTAGTGGTGTTGTATTGTCTAGGGGTGTTGTATTGTCTAGGGGGTGTTGTATTGTCTAGGGGGTGTTGTATTGTCTAGGGGGTTTTGTATTGTCTAGGGGGGTGTTGTATTGTCTAGGGGGTTTTGTATTGTCTAGGGGGTGTGGTATTGTCTAGGGGTGTTGTATTGTCTAGGGGTGTTGTATTGTCTAGGGGTCTTTGTATTGTCTAGGGGTTGTTGTATTGTCTAGGGGTGTTGTATTGTCTAGGGGTGTTGTATTGTCTAGGGGGTTTTGTATTGTCTAGGGGGTGTTGTATTGTCTAGGGGTGTTGTATTGTCTAGGGGTGTTGTATTGTCTAGGGGTCTTTGTATTGTCTAGGGGTTGTTGTATTGTCTAGGGGGTGTTGTATTGTCTAGGGGTCTTTGTATTGTCTAGGGGTTGTTGTATGTCTAGGGGTTTTGTATATCTAGGTGTTTATATGTCTATGGTTGCCTAGATTGGTTCTCAATCAGAGGCAGCTGTATATCGTTGTCTCTGATTGGGAACCATATTTAGGCAGCCATATTCCTTGGGTATTTTGTGGGTTGTTATTCTACGTTTAGTTGCCTGTTTAATAAAGTAGAATGTACGCTCACCACGCCGCACCTTGGTCTCCTCCATATGACGACAAAGTCTGATAAATCTATTTAATATTACCCACACCATCACAAAAATAAAAAATCCATTATTTATTTTCAGACAGGTTTAAAAGAAACAAGATATGAAATATAAAGGATATTTTCTCTAAACGATTTGAGGGAGAGCGAACATGCGGCTGGCTATTCTGTGTTGAGCAGTTTTAACAAAGACACAGATCCTCCTAAATGTTTCATTTAGAGTTGATCATGTAACTTTAGTTGTGATACAAATGTTGGGATAGATGTTTTAATGTTTAATACATTCTAAGGCTGCATGACGGGACTCTAATGATGATTAGAAAAAAAAGTTGCATGAAAGGCTTGATACGCTACTAATGACCATCAGCAGCATCAGAACTCGGAGGAGCCTAGTTACTGTGACAAAATGGTCACGTGGAATTTGACTGCAGTCATGATTCCTCTGTGGTCATGACTCGTGGCCGCCGGTGTGGTGGTATTACGTTAACAGTAACAGCCCCCATGGTCATGGAAACTTATTAGATTTTTTCGGTTTCATACCGATGCTTATTTCTTCCTTAAAACGTAGCTTGTAATTATATCGTATACCCTCTACTATCCTTCCCCATCCCTCCCCCATATCATATACCCTCTACTATCCTTCCCCATCCCTCCCCACATCTCTCCCTTCATCCCCTCCCCCAGTCCCCCTCTCCTTACTCGCCAGGTTGCTGTGTGATGTGATGGAGTTAAATCTAACCTCCTGGTAAACAAAGAGATGTTGAGGAGGGCAGAGTGCTCTCCCTCCCTCCCTCTCGCTCTCTCCCTGTATCTCTCCCTCCCTCCCTCCCTCCCTCCCTCCCTCCCTCCCTCCCTCCCTCCCTCCCTCCCTCTCCCTCCCTCCCTCCTCTTCTTTGTTTCTCTGTGCTTATCTAGATCAAAGTTACCCATCACCCATCACGCTGTTGACTGCTACAGCTATAGTATCTGACTTAATTCCTCCCACCATCTCTGATTCCTTCCCTCCATCTCTCAACCTTCCTTCCTTCCTTCCTTCCTTCCTTCCTTCCTTCCTTCCTTCCTTCCTTCCGTCCTTCCTTCCTTCCTTCCTTCCTTCCTTCCTTCCTTCCTTCCTTCCTTCCTTCCTTCCTTCCTTCCTCTCGTTCTTCCTTCCTTTCTCTGGCTCTTCCTTCCTTTCATCCTTCCTTCCCCTCCTCCTTTTCATGCCCCTTTCTTTCTTCCCCTGTTCCCCTCATATCCCACCTTTCTTTCTCCCCCTGTTCCCCTCATATCCCACCTTTCTTTCTTCCCCTGTTCACCTCATATCCCCCTTTCTCTTTCACCTCCTCTCCTTCCCCTGGTGTTATTAATGGTGGAGCTGGTGGCTTGTGATAACTGGTCACTCCTGAAGGCGTTGAAAAGACAGGGTACTCTATTATCCCACAGAGATGGATGGGTTGAAATATAGCCTGAGAGTGTCAGAGCCTGACAAATCCTCCAGTCTTCAAACCCCTTTGTCTCGGAGAGGGGGAACATTAGTGTGAAAGGGAAGAATCTACGACTAGCAGGGACGAGCCTCCTCAGTCCCAACAGAGAGAGAGAGAGAGAGAGAGAGAGAGAGAGAGAGAGAGAGAGAGAGAGAGAGAGAGAGAGAGACAGAGAGACAGAGAGACAGAGAGAGAGCAGAGGGAAGAATCTACGACTAGCAGGGACGAGCCTCCTCAGTCCCAACAGAGAGAGAGAGAGAGAGAGAGAGTGTGAGAGAGAGAGAGAGAGAGAGAGAGAGAGAAGAACAGGGATGGTGAAAGGGAAGAATCTAGCATGGACCAGCCTCTGTTTCAGAGACAGAGACAGAGACAGAGCGGAGAACTGGGAGGGAGGGACAAACACTTGGGAACAAACCACATTAAGATCAGGGAGGGTTGCTGCTAGTAATTTTGGATCAAAGCCAGTCACCTTGGGGAATGCAGCGCACTGTGTCTCTGAAAGCAGCCACAGTAGTTTCAGATCATTGTATTGACCTTGATCTTTTCATGGAAATCATAGGTTGTGTCACAAATACAATTCTATTCCCTGGTCAAAAGTAGTGCACTTGGCAACAGGGAGTCATTTTGGGTTGCAAACGGCTCTCACCTGGGCTTGATACAAAGCAGACTAACGAAAACTTTTTTTTAAACTGAAGTAGAAATGTAAAGTAGAAACTATCTAAAAGCAGGTCTCTATAGAGGGCCAGAACAGTTTGACCCTCCGGGCCACTGTAGGTCTCTCTATGTGTGTTCTAGAAGGGTTGCAGATTCTAGAATCTTAATGTGTCACTGGAATACCTCCCGGTCTCCTCCCACGTCACCCTGAGCCAACCATTGAGCCCGAAAGCACATCATGACACATACTGCCTGTCTACTCCAGTCAGACAGTTGGCTGTTTCATTCCATCGGATCCCTCAGGCTACTACTGTATGTGTGAGAAAACCCATCACGTCTGTCACAAGGCTGCGCAATACAAAAGACCTAGTGTTGTGCGCCTCCTTGATAACTCGGCCCCCTGATCATTTCAGAGATGAATATAACTAGCGGTTGACCTCCGCGAGTAAAAGGAACAAGGAAGAGTGATTGTAAGACATTTAGTAGATGTAAACATCATGTGGTCTGAACCGTGTAATTTCTTCCTCAGACTGCAGTACGTGAGGAACCACCAGCCTGTCACAAGGATTCTAAAACAAACAATCGGACGATTATTTCCTCAGATCCCTGAGAACTAACTCGGAGATTCTGATGACTATATGAGATACATGGAAACGAAACTGTAATTCCACTCATTAGTATATTTACGTGGCGTGTCGATTTACTATATTTGATAGCATTCGCTACAGATCCTGCTACAAAGCACCCACTATTCCCCATAGGCCCAAGGCCGTATGCACTTATACTGATGAGCTGCGTCTTTACACTGAATACAGAATATAAACACAACATGTAAAGTCTTTTGGTTCCATGTTTCACGAGCTGAAATAAAAACATCCCAGAAATGTTTCATACGCACATATACAAAACAAACTGATGTTTTCCATCCCTGTTAGTGAGTAATCCATCCACCTGACAGATGTGGCAACGTCCTGAAGCTGACGGCGCGATCATTACACAGGTGCACCTTGTGCTGGGAGACAATAAAAGGCCACTCTCTAAAAAATGTGCAGTTTTGTCACACAACACAATGCCACAGATGTCTCGAGTGTTGAGGGAGCGTTGCAAGAGGCATGTCGACTGCAGGAATGTCCACCAGAGCTGTTGCCAGAGAATTTAATGTGCATTTATCTACCATAAGTCACCTCCAACGTCCTTTTAGAGAATTTGGCAGTACATCCAGCCAGCCTCACAACTGCAGACCACGTGTAACCATGCCAACCCAGGAACTCCACATCCGGCTTCTTCACCTGCGGGATCGTCTGCGACCAGCCAGAGAATTTAATGTGAATTTATCTACCGTAAGTCACCTCCCAACGTCCTTTTAGAGAATTTGGCAGAACGTCCAACTGGCCTCAGATCATGTGTATGGCGTCGCGTGTGGGCGAGCGGTTTTGCTGATGTCAAAGTCAACGTTGTGGAACAGAGTGCCCTGTGATGGTGGTGGGGTTATGGTGATGGGCAAGGCGTAAGCTACAGAGCGCCCCGTGGTGGTGGTGGGGTTATGGTGATGGGCAAGGCGTAAGCTACAGAGCGCCCCGTGGTGGTGGTGGGGTTATGGTGATGGGCAAGGCGTAAGCTACAGAGCGCCCCGTGGTGGTGGTGGGGTTATGGTGATGGGCAGGCGTAAGCTACAGAGCGCCCCGTGGTGGTGGTGGTGGGGTTATGGTGATGGGCAAGGCGTAAGCTACAGAGTGCCCCGTGGTGGTGGTGGTGGGGTTATGGTGATGGGCAAGGCGTAAGCTACAGAGCGCCCCGTGGTGGTGGTGGGGTTATGGTGATGGGCAAGGCGTAAGCTACAGAGTGCCCCGTGGTGGTGGTGGTGGGGTTATGGTGATGGGCAAGGCGTAAGCTACAGAGTGCCCCGTGGTGGTGGTGGTGGGGTTATAGTGATGGGCAGGCGTAAGCTACAGAGTGCCCCGTGGTGGTGGTGGTGGGGTTATGGTGATGGGCAAGGCGTAAGCTACAGAGCGCCCCGTGGTGGTGGTGGGGTTATGGTGATGGGCAGGCGTAAGCTACAGACAACAAACACTATTGTATTTTATTAATTTCAATTTGAATGCACACAGATATACCGTGACGAGATCCTGAGGCCCCGTTGTCGTGCCATTCACCTCATGTTTCAGCCTGATAATGCACGGCCCCATATCTCAAGGATCTGTACACAATTCCTGGATACTGAAAATGTCCCAGTTCTTCCGTGGCCTGCATACTCACCAGACATGTCACCCGTTGAGCATGTTTGGAATGCTCTGGATCGACGTGTACGACAGCGTGTTCCAGTTCCCACCAACATCCAGGAACTTCACACAGCCATTAAAGAGGAGTGGGACAACGTTCCAACAGGCCACAATAAACAGCCTGATCAACTCTGTGTGAAGGAGATGTGTCACGCTGCATGAGGTAAATGGGGGTCACACCAGATGCTGACTGGTTGTCATGAGGTAAATGATGGTCACACCAGATACTGACTGTATAGAAGATATTCTCTATGAGTCCTGGTCAACAGTAGCACACTGTATAGAGGATATTCCCTATGAGTCCTGGTCAACAGTAGCACACTGTATAGAGGATATTCCCTATGAGTCCTGGTCAACAGTAGCACACTGTATAGAGGATATTCTCTATGAGTCCTGGTCAACAGTAGCACACTGTATAGAAGATAAGGTACTGTGCCGTTCTCAATGAACCTGCAGAAAAACACACAGTACATTCTACAGTCCAATGGCTTTATCTACCTGGACCCAACAAGGGTTCTACCTGGAACCAGCAAGGGTTCTACCTGGAACCAACACGGGTTCTACCTGGAACCAACAAGGGTTCTACTTGGAACCAACAAGGGTTATACCTGGAACCAACAAGTGTTCTACCTGGACCCAACAAGGGTTCTACCTGGAACCAGCAAGGGTTCTACATGGAACCAGGAAGGGTTCTACCTGGAACCAACAAGGGTTCTACATGGAACCAGGAAGGGTTCTACCTGGAACCAACAAGGGTTCTACATGGAACCAGGAAGGGTTATACCTGGAACCAACAAGGGTTATACCTGGCACCAACAAGGGTTTTACATGGAACCAACAAGGGTTCTACCTGGTTCTACATGGAACCAACAATGGTTCTACCTGGAACCAACAAGGGTTCTACCTGGAACCAACAAAGGTTCTACCTGGAACTAACAAGGGTTCCACCTAGAACCAACAAGGGTTATACCTGGAACCAAAAAAGGTTATACCTGGAACCAACAACGATTCTACCTGGCACCAACAAGGGTTCTACTTGGAACCAACAAGGGCTCTACTGGGAACCAACAAGGGTTCTACTTGGAACCAACAAGGGTTACTCCTATGGGGACAGCCTAAGAACCCTTTTGGAACCCTTGGTTCTAAGAGTGTACCTCTAGCTGGATGCTGATATCACCTCTCTCCATTGACACACACACACGCACGCACGCACGCACGCGCACACACACACACACACACACACACACACACACACACACACACACACACACACACACACACACACACACACACACAGAGAGAGAGAAAGGTATTTGGGGAAATATATTCCAACCACGTTCTCAGTCAAATGACCTCAGATTGTCCAATAGAGTGTTACGTTACAGCAGACAGTCTGACGACACCAGTCTCAGTCACATGACCTCAGATTGTCCAATAGAGTGTTACGTTACAGCAGACCCTCTGACGACACCAGTCTCAGTCACATGACCTCAGATTGTCCAATCGAGTGTTACGTTACAGCAGACAGTCTGACGACACCAGTCTCAGTCACATGACCTGAGATTGTCCAATCGAGTGTTACGTTACAGCAGACAGTCTGACGACACCAGTCTCAGTCACATGACCTGAGATTGTCCAATCGAGTGTTACGTTACAGCAGACAGTCTGACGACACCAGTCTCAGTCACATGACCTCAGATTGTCCAATCGAGTGTTACGTTACAGCAGACAGTCTGACGACACCAGTCTCAGTCACATGACCTCAGATTGTCCAATCGAGTGTTACGTTACAGCAGACAGTCTGACGACACCAGTCTCAGTCACATGACCTCAGATTGTCCAATCGAGTGTTACATTACAGCAGACAGTCTGACGACACCAGTCTCAGTCACATGACCTCAGATTGTCCAATCGAGTGTTACGTTACACAGTCTGACGACACCAGTCTCAGTCACATGACCTGAGATTGTCCAATCGAGTGTTACAGACAGTCTGACGACACCAGTCTCAGTCACATGACCTGAGATTGTCCAATCGAGTGTTACAGACAGTCTGACGACACCAGCCTCAGTCACATGACCTGAGATTGTCCAATCGAGTGTTACAGACAGTCTGACGACACCAGCCTCAGTCACATGACCTGAGATTGTCCAATCGAGTGTTAGAGACAGTCTGACGACACCGGTCTCATTCACATGACCTGAGATTGTCCAATCGAGTGTTACAGACAGTCTGACGACACCAGTCTCAGTCACATGACCTGAGATTGTCCAATCGAGTGTTACAGACAGTCTGACGACACCAGTCTCAGTCACATGACCTGAGATTGTCCAATCGAGTGTTACAGACAGTCTGACGACACCAGTCTCAGGCACATGTCCTCAGATTGACCAATCGAGTGTTACGTTACAGCAGACAGTCTGACGTCACCAGTCTCAGTCACATGACCTCAGATTGTCCAATCGAGTGTTACGTTACAGCAGACAGTCTGACGACACCAGCCTCAGTCACATGACCTCAGATTGTCCAATCGAGTGTTACTTTACAGCAGACAGTCTGACGACACCAGTCTCAGTCACACGACCTCAGATTGTCCAATCGAGTGTTACGTTACAGCAGACAGTCTGACGACACCAGCCTCAGTCACATGACCTGAGATTGTCCAATCGAGTGTTACAGACAGTCTGACGACACCAGTCTCAGTCACATGACCTCAGATTGTCCAATCGAGTGTTACAGACAGTCTGACGACACCAGTCTCAGTCACATGACCTCAGATTGACCAATCGAGTGTTACAGACAGTCTGACGACACCAGTCTCAGTCACATGACCTGAGATTGTCCAATCGAGTGTTACAGACCGTCTGACGACACCAGTCTCAGTCACATGACCTGAGATTGTCCAATCGAGTGTTACAGACAGTCTGACGACACCAGCCTCAGTCACATGACCTGAGATTGTCCAATCGAGTGTTACAGACAGTCTGACGACACCAGCCTCAGTCACATGACCTGAGATTGTCCAATCGAGTGTTAGAGACAGTCTGACGACACCGGTCTCATTCACATGACCTGAGATTGTCCAATCGAGTGTTACAGACAGTCTGACGACACCAGTCTCAGTCACATGACCTGAGATTGTCCAATCGAGTGTTACAGACAGTCTGACGACACCAGTCTCAGTCACATGACCTGAGATTGTCCAATCGAGTGTTACAGACAGTCTGACGACACCAGTCTCAGGCACATGTCCTCAGATTGACCAATCGAGTGTTACGTTACAGCAGACAGTCTGACGTCACCAGTCTCAGTCACATGACCTCAGATTGTCCAATCGAGTGTTACGTTACAGCAGACAGTCTGACGACACCAGCCTCAGTCACATGACCTCAGATTGTCCAATCGAGTGTTACTTTACAGCAGACAGTCTGACGACACCAGTCTCAGTCACACGACCTCAGATTGTCCAATCGAGTGTTACGTTACAGCAGACAGTCTGACGACACCAGCCTCAGTCACATGACCTGAGATTGTCCAATCGAGTGTTACAGACAGTCTGACGACACCAGTCTCAGTCACATGACCTCAGATTGTCCAATCGAGTGTTACAGACAGTCTGACGACACCAGTCTCAGTCACATGACCTCAGATTGACCAATCGAGTGTTACAGACAGTCTGACGACACCAGTCTCAGTCACATGACCTGAGATTGTCCAATCGAGTGTTACAGACCGTCTGACGACACCAGTCTCAGTCACATGACCTCAGATTGTCCAATCGAGTGTTACAGACCGTCTGACGACACCGGTCTCATTCACATGCCAGGTCCGTCCGGCTCTACCACAATAATACATTTGCCCCCGTGTGTAAACATCCTAATTGTATTTGCCTCGGGCTCGTATGGAATAGCGCGAGGGAAATGAGACAACATTGAGTTAGGAAACACACAGGATACATCTTGTTCTTGTCAGATCCAATGAAAGGTGACTGACACTTTAAATATGCGTTCCAAATGACATCAGTCAAAAGTTTGGGACACACCCACTCATTTGTCTTTATTTTTGCACTATTTTATACACTGAATAGTGAAGACATCAACACTATTAAATGGTTAGGAATCATGTAGTGTTTTAAAAAAAGCAGTGTTAAGTCATCATATATTTTATATTTGAGATTCATCAAAGTAGCCAGCCTTGGCCTTGATAACAGCTTTTGCACACTCTTGGCATTCTCTCAACCAGCTTCATGAGGTAGTCACCTGGAATGTGTTTTAATTGTCAGGTGTGCCTTGTTAAAAGTTAATTTGTGTAATTCTTAATGCGTTTGAGCCAATCAGTAGTGTTGTGACAAGGTAGGGGTGGTATAGAGAAGATAGACTTATTTGGTTAAAGACCAAGTCCATATTGTGGCAAGAACAGCTCAAATAAGCAAAGAGAAACGACAGTCCATCATTACTATAACACATGAAGAGAAACGACAGTCCATCATTACTTTAAGACATGAAGAGAAACGACAGTCCATCATTATTTTAAGACATGAAGGTCAGTCCATCATTACTATAAGACATGAAGGTCAGTCCATCATTACTATAAGACATGAAGGTCAGTCCATCATTACTATAAGACATGAAGGTCAGTCCATCATTACTTTAAGACATGAAGGTCAGTCCATCATTACTATAAGACATGAAGGTCAGTCCATCATTACTATAAGACATGAAGGTCAGTCCATCATTACTTTAAGACATGAAGGTCAGTCCATCATTACTATAAGACATGAAGGTCAGTCCATCATTACTTTAAGACATGAAGGTCAGTCCATCATTACTTTAAGACATGAAGGTCAGTCCATCATTACTATAAGACATGAAGGACAGTCCATCATTACTTTAAGACATGAAGGTCAGTCCATCATTACTATAAGACATGAAGGACAGTCCATCATTACTATAAGACATGAAGGTCAGTCCATCATTACTATAAGACATGAAGGTCAGTCCATCAATACTATAAGACATGAAGGTCAGTCAATACGGAACATTTCAAGAACTTTGAAAGTTTCTTCAAGTGCAGTCGCAAAACATCAAGCTCTATGATGAAACTGGCTCTCATGAGGACCACCACTGGAAAGGAAGACCCAGAGTTACCTCTGCCGCAGAGGAAAAGTTCAGTAGAGTTTGTAACGGTTCTCTTTAGTTGAAGGAGAGGTGGACCAAAACGCAGCGTGGTGGTTATTCATGGTTTTTTAATGAAAACACTACACATGAATAAACTAACGAAAACAAGAAACGTGAGAACTCAAAACAGCCCTATCTGGTACAAAGACAGGAACAATCACCCACAAACACACAGTGAAACCCAGGCTACCTAAGTATGATTCTCAATCAGAGACAACTAATGACACCTGCCTCTGATTGAGAACCATACTAGGCCGAAACATAGAAATACCCAAATCATAGAAAAACAAACATAGACTGCCCACCCAACTCACGCCCTGACCATACTAAATAAATACAATACAAAGGAAATAAAGGTCAGAATGTGACAGAGTTCCCTCTGCTGCAGAGGATAAGTCCATTAGAGTTCCCTCTGCTGCAGAGGATAAGTTCATTAGAGTTCCCTCTGCTACAGAGGATAAGTTCATTAGAGTTCCCTCTGCTGCAGAGGATAAGTCCATTAGAGTTCCCTCTGCTGCAGAGGATAAGTTCATTAGAGTTCCCTCTGCTACAGAGGATAAGTTCATTAGAGTTCCCTCTGCTGCAGAGGATAAGTTTATTAGAGTTCCCTCTGCAGCAGAGGATAAGTTCAGTAGAGTTCCCTCTGCTGCAGAGGATAAGTTCATTAGAGTTCCCTCTGCTGCAGAGGATAAGTTCAGTAGAGTTCCCTCTGCAGCAGAGGATAAGTTCAGTAGAGTTCCCTCTGCTGCAGAGGATAAGTTCATTAGAGTTCCCTCTGCTGCAGAGGATAAGTTCATTAGAGTTCCCTCTGCTGCAGAGGATAAGTTCAGTAGAGTTCCCTCTGCAGCAGAGGATAAGTTCAGTAGAGTTCCCTCTGCTGCAGAGGATAAGTTCAGTAGAGTTCCCTCTGCTGCAGAGGATAAGTTCATTAGAGTTCCCTCTGCTGCTGAGGATAAGTTCATTAGAGTTCCCTCTGCTGCAGAGGATAAGTTCAGTAGAGTTCCCTCTGCAGCAGAGGATAAGTTCAGTAGAGTTCCCTCTGCTGCAGAGGATAAGTTCAGTAGAGTTCCCTCTGCTGCAGAGGATAAGTTCATTAGAGTTCCCTCTGCTGCTGAGGATAAGTTCATTAGAGTTTTAACTGCCCCTCAGAAATTGCAGCCCAAAATAAAAGCTTCACAGAGTTCAAGTAACAGACACATCTCAACTGTTTAGAGGAGACTGAGTGAATCAGACCTTCATGGTTGAATTGCTGCAAAGAAACCACTACTAAAGGACACCAATAATAAGAAGAGACTTGCTGTTGTCCAAGAACCACGAGCAATGGACATTAGACCGGAGACCAAATTAGAGATTTTTTTGGTTCCAACCGCCATGTCTTTGTGAGATTAAAATAATTATATTGATTCAACTCTTGTACAAGAAATGTGAAGCTCATATTCTAGTCTAGTAGAAACATTCAGGAATTAAAGCCTGTGTACCAAATATCCAGGGCCCTGGTCTAAAGTAGTGCACTATATAGGGAATAGGGTTCTATAGGGCTCTGGTCTAAAGTAGTGCACTATATAGGGAATAGGGTTCTATAGGGCTCTGGTCTAAAGTAGTGCACTATAAAGGGAATAGGGTGCCATTTGGGACAGCCTGAGAGCTTGGCTGGAGAGAGATCATTTGGGTTTGGGAGAATGGGGATACATTGATGTATTTTCCAGTAATGACAATATGTCTCCCCACACACACTCTGAGTTGATTCTGCTCAGTCTGGAGGCTTCTAAAGGACTGCATCAATAGATCAATACTATGACCACATTTCATTTTGTGCCGTGGCTATTTCCACTGCCAACTATGTGCGCGTGTGCGTGTGTGTGTGTGTGTGTGTGTGTGCCTGTGTGTATGTGAATTCACAGTCAGCTAACTGATATGGGCGACACACACGCACGCACAAACACACACACACGTGTGTCTGTTCTCTAGACGAGTGGGGAAACATGTCTTCCATCCAACATCAATTCCATCCAGCTGTGACTCCCCACATCAGTTCTCTGTTCTTCCCCTTGGCAACATTACTACTCCCCGACCGACTCACTCCTACTGACAGAGGAGGGGAAATGATCCAACATTACTACTCCCTGACCGACTCACTCCTACTGACAGAGGAGGGGAAATGATCCAACATTACTACTCCCTGACCGACTCACTCCTACTGACAGAGGAGGGGAACTGATCCAACATTACTACTCCCTGACCGACTCACTCCTACTGACAGAGGAGGGGGAATGATCCAACATTACTACTCCCCGACCGACTCACTCCTACTGACAGAGGAGGGGAAATGATCCAACATTACTACTCCCTGACCGACTCACTCCTACTGACAGAGGAGGGAGAATGATCCAACATTACTACTCCCTGACCGACTCACTCCTACTGACAGAGGAGGGGGAATGATCCAATATTACTACTCCCCGACCGACTCACTCCTACTGACAGAGGAGGGGAAATGATCCAACATTACTACTCCCCGACCGACTCACTCCTACTGACAGAGGAGGGGGAATGATCCAACATTACTACTCCCTGACCGACTCACTCCTACTGACAGAGGAGGGGAATGATCCAACATTACTACTCCCTGACCGACTCACTCCTACTGACAGAGGGGAAATGATCCAACATTACTACTCCCCGACCGACTCACTCCTACTGACAGAGGAGGGGAAATGATCCAACATTACTACTCCCCGACCGACTCACTCCTACTGACAGAGGAGGGGAAATGATCCAACATTACTACTCCCTGACCGACTCACTCCTACTGACAGAGGAGGGGAAATGATCCAACATTACTACTCCCTGACCGACTCACTCCTACTGACAGAGGAGGGGGAATGATCCAACATTACTACTCCCCGACCGACTCACTCCTACTGACAGAGGAGGGGGAATGATCCAACATTACTACTCCCTGACCGACTCACTCCTACTGACAGAGGAGGGGGAATGATCCAACATTACTACTCCCTGACCGACTCACTCCTACTGACAGAGGAGGGGGAATGATCCAACATTACTACGCCCTGACCGACTCACTCCTACTGACAGAGGGGAAATGATCCAACATTACTACTCCCTGACCGACTCACTCCTACTGACAGAGGAGGGGGAATGATCCAATATTACTACTCCCCGACCGACTCACTCCTACTGACAGAGGAGGGGGAATGATCCAATATTACTACTCCCCGACCGACTCACTCCTACTGACAGAGGAGGGGAAATGATCCAACATTACTACGCCCTGACCGACTCACTCCTACTGACAGAGGAGGGGAAATGATCCAACATTACTACTCCCCGACCGACTCACTCCTACTGACAGAGGAGGGGAAATGATCCAACATTACTACGCCCTGACCGACTCACTCCTACTGACAGAGGAGGGGAAATTATCCAACATTACTACTCCCCGACCGACTCACTCCTACTGACAGAGGAGGGGGAATGATCCAACATTACTACTCCCTGACCGACTCACTCCTACTGACAGAGGAGGGGGAATGATCCAACATTACTACTCCCCGACCGACTCACTCCTACTGACAGAGGAGGGGAAATGATCCAACATTACTACTCCCCGACCGACTCACTCCTACTGACAGAGGAGGGGAAATGATCCAACATTACTACTCCCTGACCGACTCACTCCTACTGACAGAGGAGGGGAAATGATCCAACATTACTACTCCCTGACCGACTCACTCCTACTGACAGAGGAGGGAGAATGATCCAACATTACTACTCCCTGACCGACTCACTCCTACTGACAGAGGAGGGGAAATGATCCAACATTACTACTCCTTGACCAATGGGAGGGAGGGGGAGGGATGGAGAGAGAGAGAGAGAGAGAGGACAGAGAGGGAGAGAGAGAAAGATAGAGAGAAAGAGAGTGAGAGAGAGAGAGGGAGCAAGATAGAGAGACAGAGAGACAGTGAGAGAGAGAGAGAGAGAGAGTGAGAGAGAGAGAGAGAGACAGAGAGAGAGAGAGAGAGAGAGAGAGAGACACAGAGAGAGAGAGACAGAGAGACAGAGAGACAGAGAGACAGAGAGACAGAGATAGAGAGAGAGAGAGAGAGACAGAGAGAAAGAGAGAGAGAGAGAGAGAGAGAGAGAGAGAGAGAAAGAGAGAGAGACAGAGACAGACAGTGAGAGAGAGAGAGAGAGAGAGAGAGAGAGAGAGAGAGAGAGAGAGAGAGAGAGAGAGGTTTTCTGTAGTACTATAAATTTAAGAGGCCATTTTGGACTGAGAACAGTGGGTCAGGTGTGAGGATCAGACCTGGGTTCAAATACAACTCAAAATCATTTCAACGGAACCAATAGAATAATCTCAAAAGTGCAAACCCTGCCCATCTCGGACTCCAAGCAGGCTAGACAAAATGGTACAAAGATTTCAAAGAGTACATGAACCTTGGGTCCTGTAAGATAGTGCTTTGTCATAAGAGAGAAATATGTTTTGGTCTTTCCCAAGGAGTCTGACAGCAAACAGACCACTGTTTTATAAACCAACAAACGATGAGAGGAGGACAGCTGGATGAAGTCTCATTGAGTCAGCCAAACGATGAGAGGAGGACAGCTGAATGAAGTCTCATTGAGTCAGCCAAACGATGAGAGGAGGACAGCTGAATGAAGTCTCATTGATTCAGCCAAACGATGAGAGGAGGACAGCTGAATGAAGTCTCATTGGACTGGGTCAAGTCAGGGAGACAGTCTCCTCTACTATAACTACTATAGGACTGGGTCAAGTCAGGGAGACAGTCTCCTCTACTATAACTACTGTAGGACTGGGTCAAGTCAGGGAGACAGTCTCCTCTATAACTACTGTAGGACTAGGTCAAGTCAGGGAGAGAGTCTCCTATACTATAACTACTGTAGGACTGGGTCAAGTCAGGGAGACAGTCTCCTCTACTATAACTACTGTAGGACTGGGTCAAGTCAGGGAGACAGTCTCCTCTATAACTACTGTAGGACTGGGTCAAGTCAGGGAGACAGTATCCTCTACTGTAGGACTGGGTCAAGTCAGGGTGACAGTCTCCTCTACTGTAACTACTGTAGGACTGGGTCAAGTCAGGGAGACAGTCTCCGCTACTGTAGGACTGGGTCAAGTCAGGGAGACACTCTCCTCTACTGTAGGACTGGGTCAAGTCAGGGAGACAGTCTCCTCTACTATAACTACTGTAGGACTGGGTCAAGTCAGGGAGACAGTCTCCTCCACTATAACTACTGTAGGACTGGGTCAAGTCAGGGAGTCAGTCTCCTCTACTGTAGGACTGGGTCAAGTCAGGGAGACAGTCTCCTCTACTGTAGGACTGGGTCAAGTCAGGGAGTCAGTCTTCTCTACTGTAGGACTGGGTCAAGTCAGGGAGACAGTCTCCTCTATAACTACTGTAGGACTGGGTCAAGTCAGGGAGACAGCCTCCTCCACTGTAGGACTGGGTCAACAGACTATACAAAGTGATACTGCAAAGTGCCTGTGTGCCCCTATCAGAGATACTGTATATTCTCTCTCTCTGTCTCTCTCTCTCTGTCTCTCTCTCTCTCTCTCTCTCTCTCTCTCTCATCCTACACTGCAGACAGCCTGAGGGCCCATATCAGAGATCCTGTGTGTAGTCACCCTCCTCTCTCTCTCTCATCCTACACTGCAGAAAGCCTGCGGGCCCATATCTTAGAATCTCTCTCTCTCTTTGGTCTACAACTCTATTTTATGCATCGTGACATTTGGCGCAAGGCTGGTCGCGGCCAATCACTCTGGAGGACAAGAGAGAGAGAGAGGAGTGCTTTCCGTTTTGGACAGCCTGGGTCCTCTCCACACTTCCATCATCCTGCTAGATCTGGAGGGCAGTGACACGGAAAATAATGCAGCAAGAGTATCAGCAGGCCGACAGCGGCGTCCTGCTTCTTTACCGTCCCGGGGTGGCCAGGAAATGAGGCCTGAGGGACGAGGGATGGGTGAGTAGGTGGTTGTGGAGGGAAACAGACAGCGATACAGTGGATATGACAATAGTCTTAAGGACTGCGAGGCAGAGGGAGGGTAAGGGGTGAGGGAGGGTTGATGATGAAGAGAGGGAAGGCGATCGAGGGGCCATCTGAGGAAGTAGGAGTAAGGGCGGGGTAGAGTGACAAGGATACAGCAGACATGACACATGTCTAGAGTCTTAAGGCACAACCCACTGGACAGGGAGGGAGGGACAGGGAGGGAGGGAGGGAGGGACATGGAGGGAGGGAGGGATAGCCAGTGGACAGGGAGGGAGGGAGGGATAGGGAGGGAGGGAGGGAGGGACATGGAGGGAGGGAGGGATAGGGAGGGAGGGAGGGAGGGACAGGGAGGGAGGGAGGGATAGGGAGGGAGGGAGGGACATGGAGGGAGGGAGGGAGGGAGGGATAGGGAGGGAGGGAGGGAGGGAGGGACATGGAGGGAGGGAGGGATAGGGAGGGAGGGACAGGGAGGGAGGGAGGGAGGGAGGGAGGGACATGGAGGGAGGGAGGGATAGCCAGTGGACAGGGAGGGAGGGAGGGATAGGGAGGGAGGGACAGGGAGGGAGGGAGGGAGGGAGGGAGGGAGGGAGGGAGGGATATAGACAATGTGTCTTACCGTGGACTGATGAACATCGAGTCTTTTAGAGATACTTTTGTAACCCTTTCCAGCGTTATGCAAGTCAACAATTCTTAGTCTGAGGTCTTCTGAGATCTCTTTTGTTCGAGGCCTGGTTCCCATCAGGCAATGCTTCTTGTGAATAGCAAACTCAAATGTTGTGAGTGTTTTTTATAGGGCAAGGCAGCCCTAACCAACATCTCCAATCTCGTCTCATTGATTGGACTCCAGGTTAGCTCCTGACTCCTGACTCCAATTAGCTTTTGGAGAAGTCATTAGCCTAGGGGGTTCACATACTTTTTCCAACCTACACTGTGAATGTTTAAATTATGTATTCAAATTAGACAGAAAATTACAATAATGTCTGTGTTATTAGTTTAAGCTCACTATGTTTGTCCTATTGTTGTGACTTACAGTAGATGAAGATCAGATCACATTTTATGACCAATTTATGCAGAAATCCAGGTAATTCCAAAGGGTTCACCTTCTCTTCCTTGCCACTGTAGCAGTGTAGCAGGCAGCATCACGCTGCCAACCAATCAGAGAGCAGGATCTTTCCCGCCACCCACGCAAAGCCCTGAGGAGGCCGACAGGCGCAGACGAGCTTGTTAGAGGGTGTGTGTAGGTGTTTTCTTTCGTGGTGCTAGTGTGGTGTGTAGTGTAAGGGAACACAGTAGTGTGTGTTTAGGTGTTTTTGTTGCTTGTTGTTCGTCTGGTGTGTAGTCTAAGGGAACACAGCAGGCGGTCATTGACTTTCTGAACATTTTCTCTACATATTGATCTGACAACGAGTTTGGAAAACAAAACTAGACGTATTAAACTGTTTCATTCACCCATTCAGTCACACCGTAGTGACATTTGCTCCAATGAACATAAGAAATACTCAACTCTGTGTGTCACAGATTCTCATTATTCCACTATAAGAGTAAACAACAATAAGTACTTCAATCAATCAGGCTGAGCAGTAAGCTATTCTCCAACACCAATCAATCAGGATGAGCAGTAAGCTATTCTCCAACACCAATCAATCAACCAATCAAGCTGAGCAGTTAAGCTATTCTATAACACCAATCAATCAATCAATCAGGCTGAGCAGTAAGATATTCTCCAACACCAATCAACCAATCAATCAGGCTGAGCAGTAAGCTATTCTCCAACACGAATCAATCAAGCTGAGCAGTAAGCTATTCTCCAACACCAATCAATCAAGCTGAGCATTAAGCTATTCTCCAACACCAATCAATCAAGCTGAGCAGTAAGCTATTCTCCAACACCAATCAATCAGGCTGAGCAGTAAGCTATTGTCCAGCACCAATCAATCAATCAATCAGGCTGAGCAGTAAGCTATTCTCCAACACCAATCAATCAGGCTGAGCAGTAAGCTATTCTCCAACACCAATCAATCAATCAATCAGGCTGAGCAGTAAGCTATTCTCCAACACCAATCAATCAGGCTGAGCAGTAAGCTATTCTCCAACACCAATCAATCAGGCTGAGCAGTAAGCTATTCTCCAACACCAATCAATCAGGCTGAGCAGTAAGCTATTCTCCAACACCAATCAATCAGGCTGAGCAGTAAGATATTCTCCAACACCAATCAATCAGGCTGAGCAGTAAGCTATTCTATAACACCAATCAATCAATCAATCAAGCTGAGCAGTAAGCTATTCTCCAACACTAATCAATCAATCAATCAAGCTGAGCAGTAAGATATTCTCCAACACCAATCAATCAGGCTGAGCAGTAAGCTATTCTATAACACCAATCAATCAGGCTGAGCAGTAAGCTATTCTATAACACCAATCAATCAGGCTGAGCAGTAAGCTATTCTATAACACCAATCAATCAGGCTGAGCAGTAAGCTATTCTATAACACCAATCAATCAGGCTGAGCAGTAAGATATTCTATAACACCAATCAATCAGGCTGAGCAGTAAGCTATTCTCCAACACCAACCAATCAAGCTGAGCAGTAAGCTATTCTATAACACCAATCAATCAGGCTGAGCAGTAAGCTATTCTATAACACCAATCAATCAGGCTGAGCAGTAAGATATTCTCCAACACCAATCAATCAATCAATCAATCAATCAAGCTGAGCAGTAAGCTATTCTATAACACCAATCAATCAGGCTGAGCAGTAAGATATTCTCCAACACCAATCAATCA